>NW_024715375.1:0-5869 GCF_018991925.1 Homarus americanus
GAGTAAGGGGTGGGAGTAAGGGGTGGCACTAAGGGGTGGCAGTAAGGGGTAGGAGTAAGGGGTGAGAGCAAGGGGTACGAGTAAGAGGGTGGAAGCAAGGGGTGGAAGCAAGGGGTGGGAGTAAGGGGTATGAGTAAGTGGTAGGAGTAAGTGGTAGGAGTAAGGGGTAGAAGTAAGGGGTAGAAGTAAGGGGTAGGAGTAAGGGGTAGAAGTAAGGGGTAGAAGGAAGGGGTGGGAGCAAGGGGTGGGAATAAGGGGTGGGAATAAGGGGTGGGATTAAGGGGTGGGAGTAAGGGGTAGGAGTAAGGGGTAGGAGTGACGAGTAAGAATGTGGGACAAGAGGGAGGGGTAGCAGTGGGGGGTAGGGTTAGGTTACAAACTTCTATTTACTTCATCATCTGTATCCTGCTGGTGATGTTCTCTCTTTAAACAATTTGTAAAATAAATAAATAAATGGTCAGGTGTAAATGGTAAGAATTTAACAGAGTATTACTGAGGTATTACAAGAAAGAACTAAAAACTGTCCACTGTGTGTATCAACATTTTATAAAAGTATTTGTGAAGCTGTAAAATACTTAGATATAAACTTTTAATTCAACTCTGTAATAAAAATAATTGCAATAATGAATCTAAACAAGAAATGAACTGGGTGAAAAAAATCTACAAAATACTAAAAATATAAAAAGAAGAATTACAGTAAAACCTGAATCATTGTAATAAACATTATTAAACTTTTCGTTGTTATGACCTAAAACAAACAAGGAAGACTTGTCTAGATTTTCGCTCTGTGAATTAACTCCTTGGATCGCTTTTGGGCAAGAGGGGAGTTACTCCGACTTATTCCGTGAAAATATTCCCAACTGTCCATAGAATCCGTTACAGTTTCCTTTATAGTAAGTGACTCACAAATGATTAATATTCCCATTCACCAATACTTTATTATATCAGAGAACAGTGCAGAGATAAGCTGGCCAATGAGCGATGGTCAAAGATAATACAGATTTAATACTGGATTGATAAGTACAGCCATAGTGATTTGTTTCATGTTACAGTAATAATAAACTTTATCAAATGTTATAACTACCAAAGTGTTATTTTCGTGATCGATACCCTGCTGCCAGGATTATAACATCGTTTAAAAGTTCAGTAAAAATATCATGCAGATTAAAACCTAACCTAGTGTATCGTAACCTAACTTAGCCTTTCCTAAGCTAACTTAGACTATCCTAAACCAGCCTAACCTATCCTAATCACACCAAACCTAACCTATCCTAAATTTATATATCAACAGATTTATAGATATGTTGGAGAAATAATTATCAAAAGTTTGTTGTCTCTGCAAATGTATTTTTAAAAAAAGAAAATGAAATTAAAACTTTCTAGAGAACTCAATTGTGTCATGAGCGTTGCAGCTTGGTTAGGTTAGGTAACATTAGGTTAGGTTAGATAAGGTAAGGTAAGATTAGGTAAGGTGAGGTAGTGTTAGGGTTAAATACATTTTACTAATTTTGCATCAAAATAATCACGACTGAAGGTATCGGATAAAAAACCTCTGAATATAATTCTTTTTCTGAGAAAAAAAATTTTTTACCACTTATTTTTTGCCCCACGTTTTTTATTAAGTTTGATGAACTTAGATTAGGTTAGGTATTATTTAACTCTGAGTCATGGGTACTTATTGGATACTTGGCAGAATAACTTGTTATAACTTGGTCCTAACAAAGGCTGAGTCTAAGCAAAAATGTTCACTTGACCTCATATTTGGATTTCATTACTGAAGGATATTTACAGCTATACCACATTAATAAGGTCTATCTGCAAGTTTATTCAGTCATAAAAAAAAATATACCCTTAATGTGGACAATAAAAATCTTCTATTTTGGTACAAATCACTTGAAAAGTTGTAAGAAGACAAAAGCTGCATCTCTTCCATAAAGCGAGAAATAGAACAGCCAAGCCTCTTCTTGTCGTAAAAAAAAACTAATATTGTATTTTAGTATGTTGATGTACAAAACATTTTTTTCATTATTCTATGATAAAACAAGTCTAACAAGCATTATTAAAACATATATTATTAATTTTTTTTCATGCAATCCGGAAATAGCGACTACTATATCCAGGTTGATCGTGTTGAGGTCCTGTAAGTTACAGGCTAGATAACGAGCTCATTTACGGAGTTCGATGCCAAATATTTGTTTTGAGAATCCCGATCGGAGACTGTAAGTCCAGTTACTTGGTAAACAAGTAGATACAGTGAAATAAACTGCTGTACCTAAATATTATGTAACTCAAAATATATTCCCAAAACAGCACGTTTACAGATGAAAATAAAAAAAAGCATAAATAATACAAACAAAATCAATTAATATGTTTTTTATTACAGCATTTTTAAATATCAGAAGCGTAGGTTCAGCGCTTCTTCTGTGTCTTTTTCCCGGTGAAGATGTAGTCTCCCCATGGCAGGTACTGGTCCTTTTGTACACGGCAGAAAGTGGTAGTTTCCTTCTTCTTCTTGTTGTTTTGGGTCTTGTTGTTTTGGGTCTTAGTGTGTTTTGTGGTCTACAGTTTGTTAGATCGGGGGCCCTTCTCCTTCATCTGGCAAGGCTTCACCTCCACCTTAGTCACCTTCGATACAGTGCGTCGGAACACCATTGTGATGTACTGACACTAACAGCTCTCTCACTGAGGTCAAATCAAAATTTGACCATACAGAAAGAATTACGGTTTAATAAGGTTGGAATTTAAAGAAATTGACAACAAAATAAAGCTTTGTTTACCACTATAGTAAAGAGGGATGGTGTTTGTAAAGATGATGGATGGTGTTATAATATGTAGTGATGATGGATGGTGTTATATGTAGTGATGAAGGATGGCGTTATATTGTAGTAATGATGGATGGTGTTATATGTAGTGATGATAAGAGGGTAATATATGAAGTGATGATGGATGGTGTTATATATATATATTGATGATGCATGATGTTATATGTAGTGATGATGGTTGGTGTTATATGTAGTGATGCTGGATGGTGTTATATGTAGTGATGATGGATAGAGTTATATGTAGCGATGATGGATGAAGTTATATGTAGTGATGATGGGTGGTGTTATATGTAGTGATGTTGGCAGTAGGGATGTTGGATGGTGTTTAAGGGCGGTGTAGTGATGATGGATAGAGTTATATGTAGTGATGATGGATGATGTTATATGTAGTGATGATGGGTGGTGTTTTATGTAGTGATGTTGGATGGTGTTATATGTATTGATGATGGATGATATTATATGTAGTGATGATAGGATGGTTCTATATGTAGTGATGATGGATGGTGTTATATGTAGTGATGATGGATGATGTTATATGTAGTGATGATAGGTTGGTTTTATATGTAGTGATGATGGATAGTGTTATATGTAGTGATGATGGATGGAGTTATATGTAGTGATGATGGATGATGTTATATGTAGTGATGATGGTTGGTGTTATATGTAATGATGTCGGATGGTGTTAGTGAAGATTGTGAAGTCAGATGTAGTGAAGATTGTGAAGTCAGATGTGGTGAAGATTGTGAAGTGAGATGTAGTGAAGA
Organism: Homarus americanus; assembly: GCF_018991925.1. Lineage (NCBI taxonomy): Eukaryota > Metazoa > Arthropoda > Malacostraca > Decapoda > Nephropidae > Homarus > Homarus americanus. The sequence goes on from NW_024715375.1 coordinate 3,587, forward strand.
TTGTGAAGTGAGATGTAGTGAAGATTGTGAAGTGAGATGTAATGAAGATTGTGAAGTGAGATGTAGTGAAGATTGTGAAGTGAGATGTAGTGAAGATTGTGAAGTGAGATGTAGTGAAGATTGTGAAGTGAGATGTAGTGAAGATTGTGAAGTATGAAGTGGTAAAGATTGTGAAGTAAGATGTGGTAAAGATTGTGAAGTAAGATGTGGTAAAGATTGTGAAGTGAGATGTAGTGAAGATTGTGAAGTGAGATGTAGTGAAGATTGTGAAGTGAGATGTAGTGAAGATTGTGAAGTAAGAAGTGGTAAAGATTGTGAAGTAAGATGTGGTAAAGATTGTGAAGTGAGATGTAGTGAGATGTAGTGAAGATTGTGAAGTGAGATGTAGTGAAGATTGTGAAGTGAGATGTAGTGAAGATTGTGAAGTGAGATGTAGTGAAGGTTGTGAAGTGAGATGTAGTGAAGATTGTGTAGTGAGATGTAGCGAAGATTGTGAAGTGAGATGTAGTGAACATTGTGAAGTGAGATGTAGTGAACATTGTGAAGTGAGATGTAGTGAAGATTGTGAAGTGAGATGTAGTGAAGATTGTGAAGTGAGATGTAGTGAAGATTGTGAAGTGAGATGTAGTAAAGATTGTGAAGTGAGATATGGTGAAGATTGTGAAGTGAGATGTAGTGAAAGATTGTGAAGTGAGATGTAGTGAAGATTGTGAAGTGAGATGTATTGAAGATTGTGAAGTGAGATGTAGTGAAGATTGTGAAGTGAGATGTAGTGAAGTTTGTGAAGTGGGATGTAGTGAAGATTGTGAAATGAGATGTAGTGAAGATTGTGAAGTGGGATGTAGTTAAGATTGTGAAGTGAGATGTAGTGAGGATTGTGAAGTGAGATGTAATGAAGATTGTGAAGTGAGATGTAGTGAAGATTGTGAAGTGAGATGTAGTGAAGATTGTGAAGTGAGATGTAGTGAAGATTGTGAATTGAGAAGTAGTGAAGATTGTGAAGTGGGATGTAGTGAAGATTGTGAAGTGAGATGTAGTGAAGATTGTGAAGTGAGATGTAGTGAAGATTGTGAAGTGAGATGTAGTGAAGATTGTGAAGTGAGATGTAGTGAAGATTGTGAAGTGAGATGTAGTGAAGATTGTGAAGTGAGATGTGGTAAAGATTGTGAAGTCAGATGTGGTGAAGATTGTGAAGTGAGATTTGGTGAAGATTGTGAAGTGAGATGTGGTGAAGATTGTGAAGTGAGATATGGTGAAGATTGTGAAGTGAGATGTAGTGAAGATGTGAAGTGAGATGTAGTGAAGATTGTGAAGTGAGATGTAGTGAAGGTTGTGAAGTGAGATGTAGTGAAGATTGTGTAGTGAGATGTAGTGAAGATTGTGAAGTGAGAGGTAGTGAAGATTGTGAAGTGAGATGTAGTGAAGATTGTGAAGTGAGATGTAGTGAAGATTGTGAAGTGAGATGTAGTGAAGATTGTGAAGTGAGATGTAGTGAAGATTGTGAAGTGAGATGTAGTGAAGATTGTGAAGTGAGATATGGTGAAGATTGTGAAGTGAGATGTAGTGAAGATGTGAAGTGAGATGTAGTGAAGATTGTGAAGTGAGATGTAGTGAAGGTTGTGAAGTGAGATGTAGTGAAGATTGTGTAGTGAGATGTAGTGAAGATTGTGAAGTGAGATGTAGTGAAGATTGTGAAGTGAGATGTAGTGAAGATTGTGAAGTGAGATGTAGTGAAGATTGTGAAGTGAAATGTAGTGAAGATTGTGAGGTGAGATGTAGTAAAGATTGTGAGGTGAACATAAGAACATAAGAACATAAGAAAGTGGGATACTGCAGGAGGTCGACTGGCCCATACAGGGCAGATCCCTTTCACACCCATCCCAGCACTTCCATGTGCCTATCCAACTTCGTCTTGAAGCTCCCTAGCATCCCCGATCCTACTATAGCACTCGGTAGCCTATTCCACATATCTACAACTCTATTACCAAACCAGTGCTTGCCTATATCCTTTCTGAATCGGAATTTATCTAATTTAAAGCCATTTGTTCTAGTTATTTCGTTATTACTGAGCTTCAGAACATTTTCCATTTTACCCTTGTTAATCCCACTTACCCACTTGTACACCTCTATCATATCTCCCCTAACTCTACGCCTCTCTAATGAATGTAAGCCTAAACTTTTCAGTCTTTCTTCATATGGAAGGTTTCTAATATTATGGATCATTTTTGTCATTCTTCTTTGTACTCTTTCCAAAGAATCTATGTCCATTCTATTATAAGGACA
>NW_024715376.1:0-29145 GCF_018991925.1 Homarus americanus
ATTGTATCTAACCTAACCTAAACTAGCGTCCCAAATGTAGCCATAACTAACTTACCTTGACGAAACAAACCTAACCTGATCTACCTTAACCTAAACTAATAAAATCGAACCGATCCAAATATAACCAAACTTAACCTGACCGACTTGAATTTAATCTAATCTAACCTATTATCAATTAACTTGTTCTAGCCTACATAACCCATAATTCTGTTAGGTAAGAGCGATACATATTTACCTTAATGTACACACACACACACACACACACACACAGTTCAGGATTCAAAATATCTAATATAAACTTTCCACCCAAAGGAGAAAAAATTAAGTGATTTTTCCAGAGAGGATAAATGTTATATTGTTTTCAGGCAGCGTCTGTTACGTTCCTCTTTCATATATACATTTGTTTTTGCATCTATAAATATTTTAAAAATTTTCAATTATTTTTTTTCCTTGTCTTTTTTGGTGTCATTTATTCCCGTTTTCCTTCATTTCAATAACTGTCAATAACTATAAAGAGAGAGAGAGAGAGAGAGAGAGAGAGGTGTTGTAACGCCTGGTGTTGTGGGCGTGACGTCCTGCTACAGCGTCACCATTTGCCCCTCCCGCCTCCTACACAACAAGAAATACTGTAGAGATTTATCGATAACGCTGAAATATACCGTCAGATTCAATTATTCCAGAATAGCGGTATAGAGCTGCAGGAGGGACGAGGATGGTGCTCTTCACACAAAGGGATAGTACTATTGATCCATCAGGATGGCACTACGGGCCTATGAGGATGGCGCCATGTAGACCAAGAGATGGTACTATTGATCCATCAGGATGGCACTATGATGCTATGAGGATGGCACTATGGCACCATGAGGTTGGCAGTATAAAGCCATGGGGATGGCACTATGACACCATGAGGATGGCACTATGACGCCATGAGGTTGGCAGTATAAAGCCATGGGGATGGCACTATGACACCATGAGGATGGCACTATGGCACCATGAGGTTGGCAGTATAAAGCCATGGGGATGGCACTATGACACCATGAGGATGGCACTATGACACCATGAGGTTGGCAGTATAAAGCCATGGGGATGGCACTATGACACCATGAGGATGGCACTATGACACCATGAGGTTGGCAGTATAAAGCCATGGGGATGGCACTATGACACCATGGGGATGGCACTATGACACCATGAGGATGGCACTATGGCACCATGAGGATGGCACCATGACACCATGAGGATGTCACTATTTCGCCATGAGGATGGCAGTATGTAGCCATGAAGATAGCACTACAAAGCCGACGTTGGTACTATGAAACCACGAGGTTGGCAGTATGAAGGAACAAAAATGGCACTAAGGAGACGAGGAACATACCGTATACTGTATATTAATGACCAACGCATCTCCTGTCAGTCGTGTAAACAACACACCCTGAAAACACCAGCGAAAATTTTTGCCGCATGAATGACGCTTAAAAATGACACCAACTAAGAACCTCACATTATTTACTACCTTTAATCTCGGCAGCATCTTCCTGTTGGGCAATTTAGTGTGGTACATCATCTAACCCAGTAAAAGACATCTCTCAGCCTCCTGGCCATATATTAAACACGGACTGGAGGACCTTGTACGGAGAAGAGGGTGACGAGTGGGAGAAGGTGTGAGGGGAGAGCGAAGACGAGGAGGAAGGAGGGAAGGAGAGAGGGAGGGAAGGAAGGAAGGGAGTGGCAGATGAGGGGGAAGGTGTGAATAAGAGGGGAGTAAGTGTGCAGGAATGTTGTGCTTTAAATGTGTCATCTGAGAGAGATCTTGAATGAACGCCTCACTCCATTTAATGGACAGCAACACACAGGGTTTACACACACACACACACACAACGTAATACAATACATATTATCACCTGGATTATTACGTCAGTAAGATAATAAATAATCTTAAAATAATAGATGCCAATACGACTCACTTATTAACTACACTGATCTATAGACTAAACAGTAATGGATATGTTCCTATGGCCACCTTATTTAACACAGCCACACACACAATTTGCGTTCTATTTTCGCCCGACTATTATGTCTACACTTTATTATGACGCAAATAACTTTCTTACTCAGGATAATCTAAGATCATTGCCGATTAAGTCAACGAGCGCGATAACTTTTTCACGTGTATGCTTATCAGTAAATATATCATTATTCAAGTGTTAAAATACTGTATTAACATGTTAGAGACAGTTATATGCGCATGGTTATAGAAATAAACGACCGCTGCAGTGAAACAAAAAAGAAAACTTATTAAAATATTCTGGAGAAAAAAGGAATAATAATAATAATAATAATAATAATAATAATAATAATAATAATAATAATAATAATAATAATAATAATAATAATAATAATAATAATAATAATAATAATAAGGTAGTAAATATTTCATAGTATTGTAACTATTTTAAACTGAGATTTAAGTAAAACTAAATCTAGAGAAGAACAGGTCGTCTTAGTGTTGACGAATAAACAGAACAAATTAAAGACAGTAAGAACATAGCGAAATAAGACTATTTGAGAGGCATAACTTCAATATAATCTATATTTAAAATAAATTTTATACACTTAACTGAGGAAATCAGTATTTTCTCAGCGACGCCATCAAAATGAAAGCTTCTTCCTATCACCAACAGAGTCCTTTTTCCTGCTAACAAAAGAAAAAAAATTGCTTCATAAAATACTGATGTATGATAGATTTTCTTATTCAGATTCGATGTTTGTTTTTTTGTTAGTAGAAAATACGAAGAGTGTACTGTACAAATGGTCAATAACACACAAGAGTGACTTACAACTGATGAACAAAGACTAGAGCAGGGGTTCTCAACCAGGGGGGAATGCCCCCCAGGGAGGGAATTCAGGTTTTCAGGGGGGGGGGGAAAACTGATTCGGGAGCAAGAGATATGTTCGATGAGAAATCAATCACAGAATTTTGGCCCTTGATGTGCGATTCCTACCCAAAAGTGGCAGAAAGAGCTATCCGTGCATTGCTTCCGTTTGTGTCGACATATATTTGTGAGTCAGGCTTTTCAACTCTGTTGTAAATTAAAACGAAGCAACGTAGTAGATTAGAGGTAGAAAATGACCTGCGTTGTGCCCTTTCAAGCACTCCTCCGCGTATCCCAGAATTGGCGAAGAAAAAACAATCACAGGTTTCTCATTGACTGTAATCTTCATCTGAATAAAATTAATTACAAATTTACAATATCCTGGTATTCTATTGAACTTTTGTTTATTGCATTATGCTTCAGTTTGGTCTGTTAAGTAATTCATTATAAATAAAAAAAACTATTTTACTTTTATTCAAGTTTTATAAATCCATCAACATTTTCAATTGGCATTTAATTTGTAAAACTCCACTATAAAAATAATCCATGTAAAATTGTAAATGTATATGTACTAATATGGAAAAAATAAAGGATTTTCAGTATTATATTCATATTATTTGGAATGCACTTTTTGAGGCAGACAATCTTGGAAAAGAGGGGGGAATGACATTCTGACATATGGTGAAAGGGGTGCATGGGGCAAACAAGGTTGAGAACCACTGGTCTAGAGGCCCAAGAGTTAAGAATTATGGTACTTGGATTAAATCTTTCTCTCACACACACCAAATGCCTTCAAAACTCACAGCTCTTATAAGGAAAGATTGAAAGAGGAGCATTAAATGGTCAGCTTAAATTAAGGGCTTTCAATATATTTATTATAAGAAGCAAAGGTCAGAATATACTTTTACAAACCCTAACTTATTCATCAAAAACATCATGCTACACATTTGCGACCATATATATGTGTGTTCAGTATATATAGGGGTGACGAAGACGACACGTGAGAGTGGTAGGTGACCCAAGAAGCCTCTGGTGTTAGACCTTGTAAGAGCATCACGACCAGAGGTGACATGAGGACAGAACATGGAGGAGACGGTGAAGGCGGAGAACCTCGAGGTACACTCACCGAATCTGGCGAAAGATCGGCGGCCCTGGAGACGACTGGTTGAAGCGGCCAAGGGTCTCAACAGGCCTATCGAGCCAGTGCAGTAAAGTGAGCGAGAGTGACGTAATAAGTCTACAGGAGTTGAGAAAACAGTGACAATAATGAAACTCTTTAATATATAATTTGTCAGAAATCTTCAGAAAATATAGAAAAAATCAGCTGCCGGGTATACCAGAGTAAGGACATCGTCTTCCCGCCTTCACTTTAACAACACAACAGTGACGTTTGGGTGCACTTCTCAACAATACCATAAAACGTAATATACTGTATACCCTCGATAATGTGTAACTAACTCCTCATTATGTTACTCTGTCAACCTCAAGAGAGAGTATTGCTGTTTACGTCTCTTTGCTCTCTCCCTCATTCCATCAAAATTCTGAAAAAGCAAACCACTATCACCACGACCATCACCATCATCACTAACATTTTACGGCTTTCTCCACGCTAACATGAATCAGCAGCACATACAATATCGTAGTCAGGGTATGGACTCTCACGTGTATCCATGATCTAGCTCAAAGACAGTCGACTTAACCTAACTACCCTAACTTAGTGCTCATAATTCAACACAACTTTCCGTGTCTCTTAACTGTGTATATCCACGCCTGTCTCCTGAAGGTTTATGACCACCAAAAACCACACAGGTAAGAATGATATGGGACCACAAGGATGAAGCTATGGAACCACAAGGATTACGGTATGGAACCACAAGGATGACGCTATGGAACCACAAGGATGACGCTATGGAACCACAAGGATGACGCTATGGAACCACAAGGATGACGCTATGGAACCACAAGGATGACGCTATGGAACCACAAGGATGACGCTATGGAACCACATGGATGACGCTATGGAACACAAGGATGACGCTATGAACCTGGGACGACGCTATGGAACCACAAGAGATGACCTTTATGGAACCACAAGAGATGACGCTATGGAACCGGGATGACGCTATGGAACCACATGGATGACGCTATGGAACTACAAGGATGACACCATGGAACCACAAGGATGACGCTGGCGGAACCACAAGGATGACGCTGTGGAACCACAAGGATGACGCTATGGAACCATGGATGACGCTATGGAACCACAAGGATGACGATATGGAACCACAAGGATGACGCTATGGAACCACAAGGATGACGCTATGGAACCACAAGGATGACGCTATGGAACCACAAGGATGACGCTATGGAACCACAAGGATGACGCTATGGAACCACAAGGATGACGCTATGGAACCACAAGGATGACGCTATGGAACCACATGGATGACGCTATGGAACTACAAGGATGACACCATGGAACAACAAAACCCATGACATTCCTTTACCTAACAAAGTAACAAGGGACGTAATTTATACCACATTAACCCACATTACACGACCATTAATCTCAGTAACGTCTTCCTGTCGGGGGCATATAGTGTTGAACATGAGATATGTCAATAAAAGACATTCCTCAGTGTCGTGGCCACATATTACACAGTGCCTCTACAATACTCAGGCAAGAAGAGGGTGAATTTGAGGGAGATAAGTGGGAGAAGGTGTGAGGGGGGAAGGAGGGAGGGAAGGCGTGTGTGGGAGGGGAGTAAGTATGGAGGAATGTACAGTAAGTGTTGTGTTCCTAACTTAATATGTGGAAGTGTTCTTGAATTAACTTTCTTTCCTTAATTGGACACCGACGTACAAGTTATAAACACATACACAATACTGAACGCAGAACACGGCCATATAACTACCGATATGAAAAGTAACTTCATATACAAGTAACAAGCTATATGAAAAAGTAACTCAGTCTGTCGATCAGAAAATAAGGAACAATAACTTCTAAGATTTACGAGTCATCTCTGGCCACCACCTTAGGGTATATAAATATTCTTCCCTTTAGCACCACAAACTTTACTTACTAATTTATTCCAAGACGCTACCTTAGTTTTAATTTCGTTTACTTAGCAAGATGGTAGGAGATGAGTTTTTGTCAGGTAGGTTAAATTAATATAGAATCAGGTAATTTTACTTAGTATAGATTCTCGGTGTTTGTGTTTTACCTGACCATTTCCATGTATTTTCAACAGCTGCATATATAAATACAAATGTTTCCCGTATGCTATTACAGTATCTTACTCACCATACTCGCACATCTAGTTGGCGAGTTAAGTTCACCAGATTCCAAATTTACTCGTAGTGCAAAGAATTTAAATACAAATTGGTTCCTTTAACAAAAATTACTCTACAGAACAGTTAAAGACAAATTTTCCATACTAATGAATATAAGTGTGTTGATGTTAAACAATTTAAAAGCTGGTGTTGACTAACGTTATTAAGGCAGTGAAATAATTGATCAAACTTGTGGGTCTTAACACCGATTGCCGTCATCGACCCGAGAAATCCAAGGAAATAAACTGTAAATAAATTGCCATACAAATCAGGTATATGTAATAGGTAATAAGAATATATTTCTGAACATGAGAGAAACTAACACAAAGGTTGTTACTATTTTTGCTAGCAAGGAAGGCGATTAATATTACTGATAATAGGGGATTAATAGGCGCTTCACACATACGATTTATCAATAATCTCTAAAAGTATTATAATACAAAAAAAATACCTCCATCTTGGGAAAAACTAACGAAATTCATTAGAATTCCGTCAAGATTCTTATATGCTATACAAATTAAACATTAATTAAATGTGGAATACAAAAGGACATCATATCAAGATACTAAAATTTTAAGAAAATAACAAGAAATTCTATATTAATGTTTACTATAAGTTCCGAAAAAATAACCGTAGTCTCGCTGTCATTGGCTCTTCAGAAAACAGTATACTAAAATACAACAAAACAACAATAATTTCAGTATGCCAGAGAAGAATTATGGTAAGAAATATTGTCACTAATTAATCACCAGATATTGGTTTTAAACTGATATTTAAATAAAATTAAATGTGGACTGAACAATATCCAATATATGTTATACAGATACAAGAAAGGTTCACTAACAAACTCAAGCAATTATAAAAGTTTGAGTTAGTTACTATTTTAAATCTGTTATAAAAATATGATTTCGCCAATTGTCTTCAAATCCACATTTCCTTTGAAAAACAATCATTTTTAATTCCGAATATTGTAGTTCACTTCCCCTTCCCGCAAAAGCCGCCTTGTGTTCAGCATACAGTATTTTAGCGTGTCTCACCGACCTTACTCTCTCCAGTACTATATATTTATGTCAAAATTTGTTTTTATTGACCCGATATACGCGCTTATAGACCTTAGTTGTAAGGTATAGCCACGTGATGAAGAATACCACCTGACTATGTTTGTTTTTCAACTAAGACTCAAAACACCCAGTCAGCACATACAACCAATGTTATGTATTCTTCACATTTAACACTAACTGAGGCATCACAGCCACGAGTAGTGTACCGTACAATACAATAGAAAGCGTCACAAAATTACTGTACTACAAACAATAATCTTTATATATATATAACATTTATCTAATCGTTCAGTAACAATAAACAACAAATTGCAGGGGAAAATATGCAACACTTTGCACATTTATCTCAATTTGTTTCTTTACTTAACACAAAAATCGGCGACGTGTAAGTTCAATAATATTTAGAAGCCTTTGAACATACAACTTATTCGTGTTATTGTTAATGTGTATGTCAGTGTCAACTCGGGTCTTCATCCATGTCCACTAGTCAGCTCATACACTATACAACAACTATTTAGAGTAAAATAAATATGTTTCCCTTGGTGGTGTATCACAGCATCTAATGTCACTTATGTCACTTTATACCAGAGGTTATGCTGTTATACTTGTATCTGTCTGTCTGTAGGCCAGTCCTTAAGTCCCGATTTTGTGAGCATATTCCTGCAAAGACGGTAATTAAAATCCGGTCGCACTTTACGGATAGGGATTTAAGGCTTCTAATGAAGTATCAATACTACAGGTGAAAAAAAATCATCTCGGGTGAATTCTATTAAATAATGTTAGCCATCGACATTTGCATCCGTAACTTAAGGTGGCGGGCAAGATACGAAAAAAAAAACCTACCAACATAACCTAACTTAACCCAACACAATCTTGTCTAGATTCAAAATTGTGGATTTCCGTCACTATCATGATTCCCTACTAGTAACTAAAAAGTAACAAATAATGATGTGAAAAGATGTTGGCATTTTGTACCAGAGGAAGGCACCATCACACGAACAAGGAAGGAACAATAATGATTTAAAGACGGTATTATGGAACAGCGAGTCTCTTGACATCCTTGTCCTTAACACTGCAACATGGACATAATTTATATCACAATAATGAAGTCAGAAAGAAACAATAACCCAAATTACACGACCATTAATCTCAGTAACGTCTTCCTGTCGGGGGCATATAGTGTTGAACATGAGATGTCAGTAAAAGACATTCCTCAGTGTCGTGGCCACATATTACACAGTGCCTCTACAATAATCAGGCAAGAAGAGGGTGAATTTGAGGGAGATAAGTGGGAGAAGGTGTGAGGGAAGAGCAAAGACGAGGGGGGAAGGAGGGAGGGAAGGCGTGTGTGGGAGGGGAGTAAGTATGGAGGAATGTAAGTGTTGAATAAACTTTCTTTCCTGTAGTAAAGTTGTAATAGATATATATATATACAAAATAGTAAACACATATGACCTTTAAGAACACACCTTGTTCATTATGAGAATTCCAAATTGTCATAATTTAGTCATAATTATTTATATGCTTGTACAATAAAGATTTAACCTACTGACATTCTATATTCAGTATTTTTTTATTCTGTTAGGTTAAATCGGTTCTTCTCCTATAGGGTATTGGAAACCTCTTATGAGTCAACAAGTGACACATGGTAAATACTTTCTATACATTTTCACATTATTCTTAAAATCTGCGATGGAAACAGATGGCGCTGTGGGAGAACATTAATACACAACATATGGCAGCCATTTTGGTTTTCAAAATTCAAACCCGGCAAGACAAAAACGCAGCCCAGGTGACTGTTGAAGTGAGCTGTCTCCCTGTCTATCTGTCAACACATGGCTGGACAGGTAAACGTTGAATAAATTTCTTCAATTTTAATTTTGTATGTTGCTCAATCCAAATAGAAGTTCAATTTACATGTTTATTTTAAACGATATACTGCAAAATGTTTTCAGGACTAATTTTGTTTAATAAAGTAAGTCATAAAAACATTTACTTTAATTTCAACACCCTTGTCATAAAACGAAACACTGAAAACATATTTATGTGAATAATAAAATAATAATAAATAAATTTTAACTTAAGAAAAAACCCAAACTCATTAATTTACTTACACATCTATTCGTTTGTCAAAGACTATCACCTGAGTGGTGTAGTGTGTGGGCGAGTGTTGACCGTCACCGCCGATAAACAGAGATATTATTAGGAGTCATTTATGACCACCTCAACAGGGCATTCTATGCTACTTGCTCAAAATACAACAGTTGCCTTCTCAACATCATTGCCTGGTTCTTAAAATCACTGTAAACCGTTATTTTTTTATTACTGCAAGGACTCGCTCATCACCTGCACCTATAGTCACCATTTCCAATTTCACCCGACTCTTAGATTTACAAAATTTATATCATGAAATTTTTTTTTAAGATATCCACTGGTTGAAAATTTTTACATTATTAAAATTTAATAATAAAAATTATATGAGAATCTGGGGGAACTTACACAATTTTTTCTTTCCTTAACAAAATAAATGTACATTGCAATATAAATAAAATATCAAATTGGTTTCAACTGACAATAAACAAGCTTTTTATTAGAAATTTACAGTAACAATAAAATGAACAGAACCGCGATTTTTTTGTAACAATCAACAAGTACTAGGGTATTACTAACCTTGCTACGTTTTCAAAGACCTTCGTTGCTTAAGCACAGTAATCATATTATAACTAACAAATTTTACACAGTTAGACAAATATTAAACACAAATAATAAGTATCATCTCACAGAATCCACATATAGACATCACACTTCTTATGACGATGCTAACTCACGCTAAGGATGAAAATAAATAAACCAAAGAACCAAAATTCTACATCTTTATATACGACGACAAGGAAAAAATAATTAAAAGTAGAAATAAATAAATACTTCCCACAATATAGAGCGAACGAACAGGATCTCAAACTGGGACACTTGAAAAAAACATAAAATAAAAAATAAATAATTAAATTAAAACTGGAAAAATTAGAACCGATTCCATAAAATTAAAAGTTCCAAAGCAGAGAAAAATGTTCATCACATCACCTCGAATAACGTTCGCAAAAAAATCACTTGTTATTGGCTAATCACTCAGAGGTTGTCGTCCGCTGGAAACCTAAACTGAAGACCCTAACCTCCGAACTAACTTAGTACATTACAGAAACAACAGGACCAACAACAGTGACTAACAGCAGTGGTGAACAACCACAGGGGTGAACAACCACAGGGGTGAACAACAACAGGGGTGAACAACCACAGGGGTGAACAACCACAGGGGTGAACAACCACAGGGGTGAACAACCACAGGGGTGAACAACCACAGGGGTGAACAACAACTGAACAACCACAGGGGTGAACAACCACAGGGGTGAACAACCACAGGGGTGAACAACCACAGGGATGAACAACAACTGGGATGAACAACAACTGGGATGAACAACAACTGGGATGAACAACAACTGGGATGAACAACAACTGGGATGAACAACAACTGGGATGAACAACAACTGGGATGAACAACAACTGGGATGAACAACAACTGGGATGAACAACAACTGGGATGAACAACAACACTGATGAACAACAACACTGATCTCCGAGGCTCCTGGCAGCTAAACAATTTATATTTAGTAAGATCATTTATCCTACTGATAAATTACACGCGAAAATTCAATGTTGTTTACAATTACAATAGAATGACTATACGGAAGACATGAGGCTAGTATAAAGGGCACAGTAGTGTAGTACCTGATTAAAATAGCTCCTTGTTTAGTAATATAGCTCGTACGTGATATAATAGCTCGTTGTTTTGTAATATAGCTCGTACGTGATATAATAGCTCGTTGTTTTGTAATATACCTTATATGTAATATTATAGCTCGTTGTTTTGTAATATACCTTATATGTAATATTATAGCTCGTTGTTTTGTAATATACCTTATATGTAATATTATAGCTCGTTGTTTTGTAATATACCTTATATGTAATATTATAGCTCGTTGTTTTGTAATATACCTTATATGTAATATTATAGCTCGTTGTTTTGTAATATACCTTATATGTAATATTATAGCTCGTTGTTTTGTAATATACCTTATATGTAATATTATAGCTCGTTGTTTTGTAATATACCTTATATGTAATATTATAGCTCGTTGTTTTGTAATATACCTTATATGTAATATTATAGCTCGTTGTTTTGTAATATACCTTATATGTAATATTATAGCTCGTTGTTTTGTAATATACCTTATATGTAATATTATAGCTCGTTGTTTTGTAATATACCTTATATGTAATATTATAGCTCGTTGTTTTGTAATATACCTTATATGTAATATTATAGCTCGTTGTTTTGTAATATAGCTTATATGTAATATTATAGCTCGTTGTTTTGTAATATACCTTATATGTAATATTATAGCTCGTTGTTTTGTAATATACCTTATATATAATAATATAGCTCGTTGTTTTGTAATATACCTTATATGTAATATTATAGCTCGTTGTTTTGTAATATAGCTCGTACGTGATATTATAGCTCGTTGTTTTGTAATACCTTATATATGTAATATTATAGCTCGTTGTTTTGTAATATATCGTTATATGTATATATATATATATGTATAGCTCGTTGTTTTGTAATATACCTGTATATACCTGTATATTATGTATGCTGGATTATGTATTATGTATGTATATTATGTATGTGCTCCATTTATATTTATTCAGCCTAGCTAGCAGCGTGTGGCAATGTTATTACCATATCACACGCTTAATTAATGTGCCTGGCGACGTATGGAAGCTGCTAATGTATCACTTGCCATACGTCGTCTATGGTAGTTGACCAGGACCTTAGCTAGGGAGCAGTGCTACCCACCTCTGTGTACATACTCTTATCCAGTAAACCGAACCTACAAAACTATACAGGCGTTTGTGTTCTCTCCTGTATATAGAACTTATTGCCCAGAACATCTAACATGGTGCAGTGCGTAGTTTTACTGGATTATTACGAGTGATTAGTGCAAGTTTGTGGAAAGCCGGCTGATGGATCCCCGCCTTGGGTCAACCCCGCGTCATCCCTCGAAGAATTTCGCAACTTTGAGCAGTGTCAGTGACAGTGATTTTCTGTGAAGTGTTTAGTGCATTGTGTGTTTCGTGCCATTCATGTGTGACCTTGTTCGAACGGATTTCCAAGGTATACGGCATGTTCTGGGCATTTGTGGGGTGTAGAGCTCAGCGCACCCTCCTCTGACCGTTTACAGAGAGCGACTGAGCTACTCCTATCTCCACCCCCCTCCCTCACAGCGCCGCCTCCACCCCCCCCTCACAGCTGGGGCGAGACGCTCTGCCTGCCTGGGACACACACACATACATGTACTAACACTTGCTGACCGCGCGGCTTCATTATATATATTTTATATATATAACCTACTTATCTGTGTATTTAATTAAATTTTTTTTGTCTGAAATCTTGTTGATACGACGGGCTGACCGGTCAACACTGATTTAAGACAGTACACAGATAAAGTAGTTATGTCTCATGCCTTACGTAGCCGTGGACCCAGCGCCTGGATGAGTCAAGCGGATGATAGTCCCCCAGAGATGGATGACCAGGCTGACCATGACACCCCAGCTCCCACAACATCGCGCAGCCCTTCACCTCAACATTCAGCGTTATCTCCAGAGATAATTGCCTTAATGAAGTTTATGAGAGATGAGAGACGCGAGGATGAAGCTCACAGACGTTTGGCGGATGAGCACAGAAGGCAAGCAGAGGCAGAACGAGACCACCAACGGAGAATGGAAGACAGTGCACGGTTTGAAGCCTTGATATCTCGCCTCACTGTTAACCAAGCCCCTGGCTCTAACACTGCCTCGGTACTGAATGGTTCAGATACCTCATCCATGCTTCCTTCACGCCCCCCAGCCCCACCTAAAGCAGCAGCTCAAACACCGCCCATCTTGGAGCCTGATGTAAATTTCCAGACTTTTCGCGAATGGCGGCGGCGGTGGGCTGATTATGCTACAATGGTGGATCTCCAGAGTTTGTCACAGCCTAAACAACTCATCCAGCTGCGTATGTGCCTGTCCTTGGAAGTTCAGCGTGTCTTAGAACATACGTTGCAGGTACCCCCAACCTCTTCGCTGTCTGTAGAGGAGGTACTGGACGTTCTACAACGGCACATCAAAGGACAGCAGAATGAAGCTCTGCGCAGGAGGGAATTGTTTAGCTGCAGACAGATGGAGGGTGAGTCTTTTGACGCTTTTTATGTACGTCTTAAGAGAGCCTCGGAAGAGGTAGATATATGTTTAGGCCACCACCAGCAGTGCGAGGAGACCCAGTTGAAGCAGGTGATCCTGATGGGTGTTAAGGACGAGGAACTTGTCCAACGCCTCACCTCCCTCGACTCTTCCTCTTCTCTTCAGGATGTGTTGACGATATGTCGCTCCTATGAGGCTGCCAGGTGTGCCACCTCTGCCATCCGAGCTCCCCCTACAGCTGTACGCGCTGTGTCCCGGTACAAGAAGGACAAGAAGTCTGCTCCTACGCCTTCGCCCACCACGTCCACGCCCGGTTCATTTTGTAACAACTGTGGTAAGCAGCACGGAACACAGGTGTGTCCAGCTGCTCAGTCTACCTGCAACAGTTGTGACCGTATGGGCCACTGGTCGCTCACAGTGCGGTGCCCAGCTAAGTACGTACAGTGCAATGTGTGCGGTCGTCTGGGCCACTATGACAAGTGTTGCCCTACCCACGAACCCAAGGGACAGCGTCGGCGGAAGCTTCAGCGCCCTTCTACCAGTGAGGGCCGCCCACAGTCGCCAAATCAGAGGCACGACGACCCGGGACAAAGCCCGACCCATTTTAGGAGGGTGTACTCCTCGCATCCCAGGACCAAAGCCCCCCAGTACATCAGCGTCATCGTGACCTACGGCGGTGTGTCATCCCGTCTTCAGATGTTGCCCGACACCGGCGCTGATGCTACAGTCATCGGTCCCCAGCATTTGCGATGCTTGGGGCTCTCTCCAAGCGATCTAGGACCGCCTCCCGAGGACCTCCGCTTTATGGCAGATGGTTCACAGATGGCCCCAGCCCTGGGTTCACTCTATGCACATGTCACCTTTGGCAACAGGTCGTGTCAGGCCTGGATTGACGTGCATAATGGTGTCCCGACTCCCTTGCTGTCCTACAGACATTGTCAAGAGTTGGCCATCATCTCCCAGGACTTCCCAACACCGATTCTCGAGGTAAATTACGCCAACAGGGTGCATGAAGGGAGCAGCAACTACCCTGCTGCCGCCCTACCCCTACCTCTGGCCAGTGACACCTCTCCTTCGGTAGTTGTCCCTGCTGCATCACGTCCCCACGCCTTGGCTCGCCTTCACGACAGTCACCGTGGAGCTGAGGCCACCAAACGACGTGCACGACAGACTGTGTTCCGGCCTGGCATCGACCCCGACATCTCCAATGCTGTCCAGGTGTGTAAGCCCCGCCACGTATTACAACCCAGCCAGCAGCAGGTACCCTTCATGAGTGACGACAACCCCACCCGCCCCTTTGAGTCTGTGTCGGCCGACTTTTTCTGTGTGTCAGGAAAGTCCTTCCTGGTTATCATCGACCGTCTCTCTGGTTGGCCGGTTGTCATCAAGGGCGGTAATGACACGACGTCTGCCGCCACCATCAGCAAGTTCCGCCACTACTTCCGTGACGTGGGCGTTCCTGTACGCCTGCGAACCGACGGAGGGCCTCAGTTCACAAGCCGGGACTTTGCTGCGTTCCTTGACCGATGGGGAGTCCGGCATGTGTTGTCATCGCCCCATTACCCGCAGTCCAACGGCCACGCTGAGGCTGCTGTCAAATCTTTGAAGCACCTCATCCTTAAGGTGGCCCCTTTTGGGAATATTGACTGCGAGGCCTTCGACCGGGGTCTTCTTGAACTCCGCAACACACCTAACTACACCGGACGCTCCCCTGCCCAGGTTTTGTATGGACGCCCCCTTCGTTCTTGTGTCCCTGCTCACCCTCAATCCTTCTCCAAGGAGTGGCAGGCCAAGACAGAGGATTGTGATCGCCGAGCCGCCGAACGTGTTCAGGACGTCGTCGCCCGCTACAACGACCACGCCCGTTCCCTCCCCAGGTTGAGTGTCGGCACCCAAGTCCGTGTTCAGGACCCGACCTCCCTACGTTGGGACAAAGTAGGCGTAGTCATGGGTCTCGGCAGGTCACGGGACTACCAGGTGCGGTTACCCAGTGGTCGTGTGTGGTGGAGGAACCGCCGTTTTCTCCGCCCCGTAACACTGCCTTCTGCTGGCCCCGCCACCAGTGTTGAGTCCCATACCCTTCCCAGTGATGAAGTCCCTCGACGCTCAGAACGGATCCAGAAGAAAAGGTCCGCTCAAGACTTTGCTATGAGCGTATAGGGGGGAGGGAGGTGTATGTATATTATGTATGCTGGATTATGTATTATGTATGTATATTATTGTATGTGCTCCATTTATATTTATTCAGCCTGGCTAGCAGCGTGTGGCAATGTTATTACCATATCCCACACGCTTAATTAATGTGCCTGGCGACGTATGGAAGCTGCTAATGTATCACTTGCCATACGTCGTCTATGGTAGTTGACCAGGACCTTAGCTAGAGAACGTTGCTACCCACCTCTGTGTACATACTCTTATCCATTAAGCGGGCCTACAAAAACTAACCACAGGCGTTTGTGTTCTCTCCTGTATATAAAAGAACTTATTTAGAACATCTAACAATACACCTTATATGTAATATTATAGCTCGTTGTTTTGTAATATACCTTATATGTAATATTATAGCTCGTTGTTTGTAATATAGCTCGTACGTGATATAATAGCTCGTTGTTTGTAATATAGCTCGTACGTGATATTATAGCTCGTTGTTTTGTAATATACCTTATATGTAATATTATAGCTCGTTGTTTGTAATATAGCTCGTACGTGATATTATAGCTCGTTGTTTTGTAATATACCTTATATGTAATATTATAGCTTCTTGTTTGTAATGATATGGCTTGTATGTAATATTATAGCTCGTTGTTTTGCTTAATATACCTTATATGTAATATTATATAGCTCGTTGTTTTGTAATAGCTCGTACGTTGATATTATAGCTCGTTGTTTTATATATACCTTATAGCAATATTATAGCTCGTTGTTTTGTAATATAGCTCGTACGTGATATATATTTATTTCATAATATACCTTATATGTAATATTATAGCTCGTTGTTTGTAATATAGCTCGTACGTGATATTATAGCTCGTTGTTTTGTAATATACCTTATATGTAATATTATAGCTCGTTGTTTGTAATATAGCTCGTACGTGATATTATAGCTCGTTGTTTTGTAATATACCTTATATGTAATATTATAGCTCGTTGTTTGTAATATAGCTCGTACGTGATATTATAGCTCGTTGTTTTGTAATATACCTTATATGTAATATTATAGCTCGTTGTTTGTAATATAGCTCGTACGTGATATTATAGCTCGTTGTTTTGTAATATACCTTATATGTAATATTATAGCTTCTTGTTTGTAATGATATGGCTTGTATGTAATATTCTAACGCGTTGTTTTGTATTGATTTAGCGCCTATGTTATAATATATCTCCTTGTTTGTAATAACGCTCGTTGCCTGTAATAATATTTCGTTGTTTGTAATAATATAATCCGTTGTTTACAATATACCTCGTTGTTTGAAAGCTTTAAATGATACAGAATAAACAGATTTTGAAATAAATTTTGAAGAATTGGTAATATTGAATAGACTAAAACTAGGAAAGAAAACCACTGTAATTTCTTCATCACGCTCGTTGTCTCTAAACCAAGAATGACAGTTTAATACAGTAATAGCAATGACATCCTATGTGTTATAGTTTTAACTCGATATGTGCTAAATGCACTCATTATGTGCCTAAAACCACGACAGTTTTAAATCACAATCAAATCTCACAGCTTCTCAGGCGGACAATACTATGCTACTAAACCTTGCAAAAATTTCACCATTTAATCCACATTTGTAACGTAATTGACTGCAATATTTACCCATATAACAAAAATTACTGACCAAAATTTATAGATTCCAAAATTTGTATTCCAGATTTTTTATCTATGAATGTCGTAACTTACAAAAGACACGCAAGTCAGTCAGGTAAATAATTAAGTTACAAATCATTAAACGGGTCTAATTATTTTGAAATTATACAACGTAACAACAACAACCATGCCCACTTCACAAGGCATGTATCCCTCTTGACTGTCATATGCTGACTTTCAATTGCTGATAACTATAGTGCATTTATCAACCTAAAATACGTGCTTCAAGTTGTTAGTTATTAATCTCTCTCTCTCTCTCTCTCTCTCTCTCTCTCTCTCATTTTTTCTGAGTATTATCCTTGAAAATGGGTTTAGATTCCCCAAGGGTAGGTAGAGGACTGGTCACACTGGGAACATACGAGCCGCACAAACACTGTTCTAATTACTGTACATCATTCCTCCACGCCACTATCTCTCGTTACAGGGTATCATGCGCATGAATATAATGTTACACAGGCTATTGGTGAAGGTCCGGTCAGCCCTTATAACCGGACACACACTTAATTTAATATCCAAAAAATCCCTACTACCCGCTACATCACCGCAAACCAGCCATCAGAAAATAGCAATGTGCATTTTTACGTATTGGAAAAAGCCAGAGTTAAGTTTTGTCGTCGTTGTTTGTTGTAAGTGATACCAATTTAGACGTTGGGAAAACCAGATTGATGTTGATGGTTGTTCAATAACCCACATCTTGTATATTATGGTTTCAATTTCCTTTTTTTTTTACCTGAAGACCACGTGATAAAAATATACGGTACACTCAATAACTTGCTCAAAGGATTAATATCGATTGCTATTCTAGAAGACAAATTTGGACTATTTTCCTTCTAAAACTCGATCTTAGCGCAAGCACATGTAGCCACTACTTCACTATAGACAAACTACTGCTCAAAACTTGCTCCATTGTCATTGAAGCAGAGGTATGGAAACTATCACTGAAGGAAATGCTAAAATTAAACAGGAACTTTTTCTACCTATGTTCCGTTTAAAGATTTTTAGACCAAATAAAATAAATCGAAAAAAAATAAATTTTCTGATTTTGAACATGACATCCGGTTTCTAAATATAGGAAGCCCTGGACATATAGGCTTAAAAACCAACTGTAGGGAACTTAATACCCCAACATCCGGTTTCTAGGAGTAAAACAAGATGCACAAGACTTCTAAAAATACGATACACAGAGCGTCTAAATCAAACACCATATATACAGATTTGTAAAACACCAAGTAGACAACCGGCATGAAGTATATAATAGATCAGTTGTATTGTCTTCTAAATACACAAAATTTTTCACAGGTAAAGACTTCAACAAACTAGATGTACAGACTTCAAAATGCACAAAAATAGATAAATACTTCTAAGCACTAAAACTTACAAACACTATGTATAGACCTCTGAACAAACAATACTAACCTAACCTAAGCTGGTCTTACCTTGCCTTATCTAACCTTGCCTAGCCTTACCTTACCTAACCTAACTCAGAAAGTATAGCTACAAATACAATACCTACGGTATTATTAAACTAACTGCCTATGGGTAAAAAAAAATGAAGAGATTTTATTAAAATTCTTCCTAAAACCCAGTTATATTAACACTACAATTCCACTATTGTTATTAACATCATTATTATTACTCTGCTATTACAGCACAGTTTAAGGTCGCCCCAAAACATATGTACCGTTACCTGCTGTACCGTAATGCATTGTAATTGACAATTCTGTTATGTACTGTATTCCACATTAACACTATGTTTATAATCCACTGTACCGTAATGTACTATAACCTTGACTCCACAATACAGTCGCTTTTTTCTTACTAAACGAACTCAAATTCTCAGTGAACATGAAAAATATTACATCACATACAGAGAAATATATACGTACTAAATTTGCCTGAAACTGTGTATAATTCATCTGTATCCAGCACTCACTCAAACTGAAACACCCAAAGTAAGTAAGTGTTTTTTATTTCCAACACAAATAATAAACTGATATACATATAAACATGTAAGAATCACTAAGACTAATTAACAGACCGATACTTGGAATTATCCTGTCCATGTATACTTAATATGTCAAGCTACAATCATATACTGTATACGGTATACTTGTAATCAATTCCACATAAACTGTACTCAATATCATACTCACGGAAGGAATGCAATAATCAAATATATATTATGCCATATACCTGCACGGCAACATCATCTCATACTAAGCAATATATTTTTATCTAAAGTTCCTCTATACTATTTCCTATATCTATAACACTATATACTCCCCACGAAGCCATGAATTGACTCTTTAATTTGCGTTAACAAGATAAGTTATAAGATTGTTTTACCTGACCAAGAAAATTATTTATATAGACTAAGAATACTCTGTGAAATCCAGTTTATTCCGAGAAAAATAATGATGATACATACCACAGGCATACAATATAATGAATTATTTCCCATTAGTATTTATTGTTTAAAATGGTCTGCTAATTCACGTTTTGTTACTGTCAAACTAGAAAAGCTAACTATCAATATAAATACGTACTGTAATTTATCTGAGTGTGTATTAGTTAAAATTTGCCACACAACCGATACTTGATTAAGAATAGCAGTATATACAGTATATATATATATATATATATATATATATATATATATATATATATATATATATATATATATATATATATATATATATAATTTTTTTTTTTTAATACAGAAACTGTCCGTAGTGGCCATATTCTCAGTATTGACAAACACCCAACAGTCACACTTGACACTAATCATTAACAAGGCAAAGGTTTTTCTTCTTTGCTGTGTATCAAAAACTATCACAAACTGATCATGAAGAGGAAGGCATGTTTAAAATTAATAACAGCACCGCCACCCTCTCCTCGCTACACACTTCCCGTGGATAATTAACGGGGAAAACTGTAAAATGTATTAATATCGCTAAAACTCTAAAATAAATATATATGGACGCTGTATATATCGCTATGGAGCTCTGGATTAAATTTCAACCCCGTGGCCTTTAACGACCAGCAAAAAATTAAGTTGTGATTTCAAAAAGAAGTTTGTCACTCTGTCGGTAATTTTGAAGGTAGAAAGTATTAATTAATTTCAAGGACAATACAAGAGACAGAACAACACGGATAACGAATTAGACATATGAAGGGAAGATAAAACTACGTGAAAGTGAGAATTAAACAACTGTATGATACAACTATAAGATACGAAATAAATGACTATAAAAAGGCGGGAAATAACTTTACAGTTTCAAATACAAGACAAAATAATGTGTAAACAAATAAGATGAATACAGGAAGGTATAAAACAAGTTTCTCAAATCATTCAAGGTGCACAATCACTTATAAATTGTGAAGAGAAAAACAATAACTTAAAACTACACAATTACTTGAAAAACTTAAGGGAGAAGAGAATTCTGAATATTAAAAGAAAATACAAAAGGTACAAAAATATGATGATTTAAAAAGAGATGAAAGTAACTAATAACTGCGTTAGAATTTCTTAGCCATAAACAAAAACAAAATAATTCATACTAAGAAAAGTGAACTAGATATTAAGACACCTTGTAAAAAATAACTAGGAAACTTAAGATAAAAATATTAAAATTTTAAAAACACAGTTACTGATACAACAATTCAAAATACTAAAACAGGAAAATATTGATGGTTTTATTAAAGAACAGACATGAAAAATTAAAACTACTCAGGTAAAGAATCACTGATAATTTTTGTTTAAAGAATATGGTTACTTAAACAACACCTGAATAATACCAAGGACGAAAATATTAATAATTTTTAAAGGGACACAGCAAAACAACACTTTACAGCGACATAGTATAAACAAATAATCAAAATAGTCAGGCTTATACAGTAAATTAATATCAGCGACTAGTACTACGTTGAAATTACATAAGAGAAAATATTAACACATTTTCCAACAGCAGATGGAAACTAACCCAACAGATGAGACACACCCTGGTAGAAGAGGCGAGAGATATTTAAAATAGAGTACACGGACGACCCCCTGACGGAGACACCATGATCCTCCCCATACTGGCCTGATATTTTGTAAATAATATTGATTATGTGTTAAAGGAATATCCTTCCTTCCTTAGGCTTTAGTAAACCCCTTTATAATATTTATACTGTATATACTTGTCACACTTGCCAGATGCTTCTGGTGTTATTGTACAGGGGTACCTAGTGACAGCACTAGGATCCCACTTCCTCTATCAAGGAATAAACAATTGAAATTGAAATTGAATTGAGTACACGGACAGTAGTATAATATGGATACAGATAAAGTCCGCCCAACCATCTTTAATAACAATAATTTGGGTACAAACTTAAGACATTTTTACCGAGACTGATAATCTCCAATAATAATAATAATAATAATAATAATAATAATAATAATAATAATAATAATAATAATAATAATAATAATAATAATAATAATTATAATAATAACAACAAATCCAAAAGAACAACTGATAGCTTTCAATGTTAAAAACATACAGTAGGTACGACAAGATATATTAGAATCAAGGAAAAACCATTATATTTTTTTAAGAATACAATGACTGGTTCTACAAATTATCACATCATACTAAAACCTCATAATTTTCAAAAGAAGAGAGTAAATAGTACTACATATTTGAAATATGAAGCCAAAAATCACATATTAACTAACACAAACGGCGATATCTGATAGTTTTCAAGAGAAGGAAGAAAAGAGTATGACAAACAGGACACACGGACACTAAACCCTGATCACTTTCCAACTACTGTAGAAAGAAGTGTGGCGCCTAAAAAAATTCTTACTGAAAGAGCCTGATAATTGTCCATAGAAATTAATCGATTAACACAATACAGAAATAATAAGACCGGAAAACCTTTTTACTTTTAACTTTAAGCATTTAGGAGTTTTGATCCAGCCTGATAATTCTAAAATAATAATATAATAATAATACTGCTTGGATCGACAGAATTAAAATAATGTACAAGAAATTTTTTAAGTTTTTGTTGACAGAGCCAAACAATTTTTCAGAGGTCTTAAAGTGACTATTACAACAGTTTTAAAATAGTAAGCAGAAAAATCGTAATATTTTTCAATACAAGAAAAATTAAGAAAATCTGCCACACGTAACCTGATAAAACTTGTAATTAATAAGATCTGACAGAAAAAAAAATATTTTCAGTACTAAAAGAAAAGTCAAAAGACAACTTGACAAATTCTAAAGCTTACTAGTTCAGACAGACAATAAGACAATACTTAATAATTATGCGACAGCTACACCAATATATAAAAACCACTAAACAACAAAAACAAATCAGGATACGAAAAAACAATAAACTAATCGAAAGTGGATAAAAAAAAGTTTGATGAAGACTTAAATTACAGGTGAATGTGAGTCTTCCTGGCCATGGTTTAGTGTACAATGATGCCGTGATGCAATACCACAACAATAACTCGTGTATACTATAGCCAGGAAACCAAATCTACAATACTCCAAACTATTTTATTACTAAGCTTCAACATCTAAGGACTTTTAAGCGTGTCATCAACAATTAAATGTAAAAAGATGTTTCTCTCTCTCTCTAAGGCGAGTCAAAGAGGTATTTACAAACACCAGCATTGTTGACCTGGAGCGGTCTTATCCAAGTGTTGGGTTTGCTTTAATTATTCTGACTATTGCACTTCTCCCTCTTACCCTTCTCTTTCTCTCTCTCTCTCACTCATTCTCTGGAGGAAGAGTAGTGTTCTATCAGTTTAAGTAGGCCGTCTTACACACACGCACGCACACACGCACACACACACACATACACACACACCGTATTAATATGCACAGATAAACGCTCGTTTATGCACACATACATTAACCGACATGCAAAAACATTTTTGCCCACATATTAACACATACAAGCACACACGCATATACTGTACTGCATACATTCTTATATACTGTACATGAGCACACATAAATATTTTTACACACAAACAGACATTCATTTGAAATCACACATATACATATATACACACGTACAAACACATTTATGCACATAGAAGCACACTCATCTGCATTTCTGTACACACAAACTGTCATTTGAAAACAGAAATCAAATCATAATAAAATTTCTACACCATAATCAGAGGTCAGCAAATTTCTTCTAACATAAACTCAAAGTAAACTTTATGTACATTACGATGACCTTAAAACACCTATGTAAAGTCTCTTAGAAAAATTATCTTTATAAAATTCATAAATTCAAATTTATTTAGAATTTTGAATAACGATGTTGAGTGAAGGGAAACGCTTTATATAAACTATTCATATTTTATTTGTTCTGGCATAAATATATACCCAACATTCAAACAGTATTAATACATGAAAGTTATCTACAAACTTAACTTATTTATTTAGACAACTTACAGGGAATAGTGATAGTTATATATTCACATCACAATCAATAACCTTGATTATTTCACTAAGGCTCCCACTCCTCTCATAATACACTATCGTCTATCTCATAAGTCCTCCCATCTGAACCATCTAAACTGTCTTATGTCATTCATCTTTTTAGTCTATTTCTCTTAAGTCTTTTCTTATATTATCAGGTATTACACAGCA
The DNA here is from genome assembly GCF_018991925.1 of Homarus americanus. Classification (NCBI taxonomy): domain Eukaryota; kingdom Metazoa; phylum Arthropoda; class Malacostraca; order Decapoda; family Nephropidae; genus Homarus; species Homarus americanus. The sequence continues at coordinate 24,095 of NW_024715376.1, forward strand.
TCTCCTTAGTCCAGTGCTCATCGTTCCCTCAATCTTTACAATTATTTTAACCTTACAATAACATTCGCTTCTTTTGTTTATAAATCTCGCTCAGTCGTTCCTTCTCTGGTCTCAATGTGTTGTGCCTACCAAACATATTTCAATACCTATTTGACTAAGTTGGAAACATTACATGACTAATATATGCACTCACTATGTTTCTCATCCATTAGTCAACACAGGTATATGTAAAATATTATATTATTTTCAGACACAGGAACAAATTTTGCTTTGAATAAATATGACTCAGTTTTCACAAGGGTCCTTCTATATTGACTCTTTGACTTGACTTAAGCAAACTGATTTTCAATACGTGGTAGCTATTAACTAACCTAAATATTTGGTTCTAATGTATTACTGCCCAACAACAATCAAGGTCTTTAAGTATGTTAACCTTTATACCGCGGCAATTTTGTCAACCCTGGAACTCATTAATTTAAATCAAATTCCAAGACAGTTCAACCTTTTCCTCACCTAGTTAAACTCATCCGAATTAGACTCAAATATTATAATTTTCTCACCCAAAGATGGTTCAAGTAGACTTCATTTTGCACCTAAAACAGTCTTTTGATCTAGTACAAAAGCTAAGGTGAAATAGTAGGAGAGGACAATATAATTATTTCAGCTAATTCCACAGGTAATATTTTATGGTCATAGCTCGTAACATAAATCCAGAATTATCATTTGTTTCTGGATATTATCATTAACTTATCAATACTTCACTATAATTTAATTGAGACTTTATTGATTTTTATATACATTTTTTTTTAACAAGGAACAAAATTATTGCTGTCTGGGAAAGGATATTGAGTTCATTACCCGTAACTTAGTGGTGTTTGTGTATGGTTATATATAGTCAACTGGGTGAGGTGTCACAGCCCAGTCGAGTATTTCACAAAAACTCTTGGCTAAGTGAATGTTTCGCGTTGTTGTTCCATGAAAAACGTTCACTAGAAGCAACACTCGTCTCTAGTGCAGCACAAATTTAACTCCAACACAAAAGTTTCAGGCAAAAAAATAAAAACAAAAGGAAAATGACGCAAGGAGAGTATAAGCATTTAGAAACCATCGAATGTTTTTAGTTTTTCCTGGGCTGCGGGAACATAGGAGAGTTTTAAGCATCTAATTTGCATAATGCATGAGTTTTAGTAATAAATAATGACAGCGAGAGCACACCAGGCTTTACGGAGAGCCTGACCTGGGTCTGTTATACGAGGTGTGGGCTCTCCTGGGGGGGCAGGGTGTTCGTCCTCATGCTAGACTTAGTAAAACATGTGATTATTTGTAGTTTCCGGGTTACTGTTACACTGTGTGGGTAACCATGAGCCCCTGCGATATGGTGTAACGTCATCAATATTTATCTCCTCTTGAAGGTAACACACATGTCATTATTGTGGATTTTCTTCCTGTTTTCCTCTTCATTCTTTCATTTTTTCTTTCATTCTTCTTGGAGATAATTAACAAACCATCGCCACTTCATCAATCTTGAGCTAATTAATTTGAAGTTTGAAATTTAATTAATCTTAATTTCTCTTTTTTTTAATGTTATACAGCAAAAAGTTAAATTCACTAAATTACATATGTATTTAAGTTTCTCTGTTTATCCATATTTAGACCAATCATGTTGTAAGTTGTTACGATAGACCACCTTTACTATTTTTTTCCATTTTACAAGGGTCAAAGGTCACCGACGAATCATCTGAGTCTGAATGGAGACAATATCATGACGTCTTCAATTCCCACATATGTTACTATATATCTGAGAAACACACACACACACACACACACACACACACACACACACACACACACACACACACACACACACACACACACACACACACACACACACACACACACACACACACACACCTTATATATCGCGTTCATTCTGGTTTATCCTTGATTTATCTACACTATCTTTACTTTTCTGTTTTCACTAATTTTCTTATTTTTGTAATAATCTATGGAAACAATATGACGATACAAACAAAAAAGACTCACATAGTATCAGTGTGTGTGTGTGTGTGTGTGTGTGTGTGACAGGAAGGAGAGATAACTTTATTTTTATTATACACGAGAGGACTAAAAAATGTATATCTCACTCGACAGTTGTAGCAAAATGGTCTCATAAACACATACCATTTGAGGGGACAAGACAAACCGAGAGCCGGATCTGAGGTATTATATTTAAGCTCTTTTTTTTTCTTTTTTTTAGATTAGCTTAGGTTAGATTAGGTTAGGTTAGATTAGGTTTAGGTTAGGTTACGTTAGGGGTAGGTGGGTTAGGTTAGGTTAGCTGAGAATGGGTTCCTGCTCCTGTTTATTTGCTCACCTAACCTGTCCTCTAACATAGCCTTTACTGCCCAACTTAACTTTGCCAACATCATCGTCACCTCATTACGATTTTATAAGCTTGATTGGGCTAGCTGTGATTGCCTTTGGGCATGGTGTCCCGGTAGTCACCAAGCAAATTTGAAACCGGATGTTCTGCTTATCGCCATTCACCTTTTATAGAGTTGGAACTGGACGTTACAAGTAGGACTTCCAAGCGACCTGAAAAAGGCAGGATTCTTATTCCCTTACATTACCCTAACATACTCGTTAACATACCCCTAACATAAGGAACACTACCGTCTAACATAACTACTCTACCTCTAACATAACCTAACCTAACGTACACTACCGTCTAACATGACTTAATCTACCTCTAACATAACCTAACCTACCCTCTAACATAGCTTACCCCGGCCTAACATACTGTATAACCAACCTTCACCAGGCCGAACTCACACACACACACACACACCTCTAATACGATAAATCGACCCTGGAATCTTGCCGGAGACCAGTTATATGCTTTAGTGGTCTTCGGCGATAGCAAGAGAGAGTCACCCACTGGAGTTGGCTGGTGCTAAGCCTCTTTATCTTCACACTATCTAATATTCTGGCATCCTTATCGCGTGTCTTTTAAAAGCTCTCGGAACATTCCTACACTCCCAACTTTTACCAGCCAGTGAAAGTCTGTACGTTTTTCACTTTTACAGCTGTTATAAGTTCTGTAAACTCTGGTAGGTTCATGTAACTTTTCTCATTTTCGTTGGACGCATAGGAAAAACGAGTTGATTGTTAAGCACACTTGGTGATGTTTGCTAGTGTGTGTGTGTGTGTGTGTGAGTGTGTGTGTGTGTGTAGGAAGGGAAAATACGTTGTCATATAACTACTGTTGTTTCTATTCCAAACTCCCCTACCGCTACCACAACTGTTGTTATTTCTCTTACCACTTAATATTTTAGAGGTTTTGTTTTATAACTCCCACTACTTTTATCACCATCGTTATTGTTATGACTGTTGCTATTATTTTACTAATGTTTTGGGGGTGCGGCGACCCAGTGGATATATCTCGTCTCTCTCTTTTAACATAGCAAAGTGGTTTTATTACTATCGCACCAGTCTTATCTCTTTTGCTACATATGATCAGCATACAAAGATGAAGATAATTTATTCCATCGGCCTTTCTCTTTATTTCCCAGCCAATTATATAGTTAGTTACCTGTCTTCTCTTTCTTTCGGATTACCTAATCAACAAAATTTCATAAGTCCTTCTCTCTGGCAGAATAGAAAAAGGACAAATTTAATAACTCCTTTCTCTCTACCAACACCATCAAGACGCAAGAACGTAAGATTAAATCACTCCTCTCTTCTACCAGCATAGCAGAATGGCAGATTACATAGTTCCTTCCTCCCCGGGCCTGCTGAGCTGCCAACAACGGCCGGGACTGTACTTGCCATGCCTCACGCAAGAATGTCATCCACGCCGGACGGGCACCGCCTCCACGTGACCAGTGACAGGGAGGCGACGGCTGAAAGGAGAGGGAAGATTACACGCGATACCGTCCACACTTACGAACGCCAAAGAGAGAGAGAGAGAGAGAGAGAGAGAGAGAGAGAGAGAGAGAGAGAGAGAGAGAGAGAGACATAAAAGCTGTTTTTATGGCACGGGCCTTTGAAATCTTAATACCGGGTCTTCTATGCTCCTTAATGACTGTGTGTAGGGTAGGCACGAGTGTATAATACAAAGGCAGGGTGAACAGTTAATTATATGATAAACATAAACTTTAAGAAATACCCCTCACATATATTAAGATAGTCTGTAGAAATAATAGACAGGAAATAAGATGTGGCATTATACTAAGGGAATAAATGTTTTCACGTTAGATCAGATCAAATTAGGTTAAGTTATATATAAATTTTGACTAAAGGTTAATGATGATGTTTCCTTAACCACCAAGTGACTGTACATTAATATACAAACAATTTGGACAATATCTCTGTAAAAGATTTGCATGAATGTTTTCATTTACATTTTTAAGGTTTTAAAGCCAGAGGCGCAAAGTAATGCCACTTACATCCAGGATAATTACAGGTGTGTTGTGTGGAGATGCGTGTTCCTTTCCCTGCGTCATCTAGTGTGGGAGAACTAATAATAATAATAATAATAATAATAAAATACACAATAAGAGGATCACTGTATTTTTCAATGGTGGGTTACAGACGGTCGTAATATACAATTCTCTCGGGTTTTTTTTTTGGGGGGGGGGGGTGTATGTGTGTCATCTTTTCCATTCACTAAGAAAATTTTGGTTGTTGTTGAGATACTGGCTCACCCAGAATTCAAAGAAAAAAAGAATGAGGTACAACTTTGAGCCAGGCCTTAGCGTACATCAATAGTCTTTCCACGCTACCATCTCTAACCTCTTCTCTCCTGTCATAAAACACCACTGCTGCCCTCTTCAACTACCAACCATTATCAGATTATCTCTCTGACAGGTATTTTCTCATACCACAAAATATCGCCAGTGTCAACCAAACCATCACAGTTCACCATCACCATCCACAAATACACAAATACCACCACCACCACCACCACCATCACCACCACTACCACCATCCTCACCTCCCAGGATGGGGGATGGGGGGGATGGGGGCAGATGGGGGACGGGATTTTTTTT
>NW_024715377.1:0-2404 GCF_018991925.1 Homarus americanus
GCGGGCATGTAGCATTCCCAAAGGGCGCACACACACCCGCTAGGGTTCCAGGCCTGGTTACGGAATAAGTACCGTATTCCCTTTCGCTACTCATCCTTTGGCCTTTCACTTTGTTAGACTGTGTTATATAAGACCGAGGTAGATAGATAGAACCCCTACTTAGTTGTTCTTCTTCTCCTCTGCTCGTGTTGCATTTGCCTCGAGCGTGGATCAGGCCTTAGCCCTGGGCTTGGGAGCGACTAACCCATGTCCAACTGATGTTCACATGGAACCCTTCTCCGCTTCGGTCATCAAGGGAGTCTCTCTCGAGTATTTGCTACTACCACCAAGATCTGCACCAGTGGCGGCTCCAGGCCGGCCCACGCCGAAACCCTTCAGCGCTCACCACTGCGACCCTCCTACTCACCGGCGCTTCGAGACCTCGCCTTGAGAGCGAGGCCGGTAGTGCGCCCGGCGGTCGAGTATCGGGAGAATGCTTGAGCGCCATACCATTTTAAGGGCTAGTTGCTTCGGCAGGTGAGTTGTTACACACTCCTTAGCGGATTCCAACTTCCATGGCCACCGTCCTGCTGTCTATAGCAACCAACGCCTTTCAATGGGATCTGAATGAGCATTCATTTTGGCCCCTTAACTCGACGTTTGGTTCATCCCACAGCGCCAGTTCTGCTTACCAAAAGTGGCATACTACAGAAACTTGCACACCCAAATGGGAGACCGTCAACGTCAATCGGGGGTCGATTTAATAGCATACTACAGAAACTTGCACACCCGAATGGGAGACCGTCAAAGTCAATCGGGGATCGATTTGATAGCATACCACAGAAACTTGCACACCCGAATGGGAGTGTCAGAGGTGTACCTGGGAGTGTCAGAGGTGTCCCTGGGAGTGTCAGAGATGTACCTGGGAGTGTCAGAGGTGTATCTGGGAGTGTCGGACGTGTACCTAGGAGTGTCAGAGCTGTACTAGGGTATGTCAGTGGAGTACCTAGGAGTGTCAGAAGTGTACCTGGGAGTATCCAGTTGTATCTGGAGTGTCAAGAACTTGTTGTCCTAGAGTGTGGGGGTGTATAGGGAGTGTCAGAGGTGTGCATGGGGTATCAGGTGCACCTGGGGTGTCGGAGGTGTACATGGGGTGTCATGTGCCGGGAATGTCAGTGGAGTGCCTGGGTACAGAGGTGTGCCTGGGAGTGTCCCAGAGGTGTGCCTGGGGAGTGTCAGCGGTGTGCCTGGGGAGTGTCGGAGATTGGCCTGGGGTGTGAAAACATGCCTGGGAGTGTCGGAGGTGTACAAAATTAGCCGGAGGTGCATGCCTGAATTGTCCAGAGGTGTGCTGAGGCCATCAGAGGTGTACCTGGGAGTGTCAGCGGTGTACCTGGGAGTGTCTGAGGTGTACCTGGGAGTGTCAGAGGTCTGCCTAGGAGTGTCAGAGGTGCACTTGGGAGTGTCAGAGGTGCACCTTGGAGTGCCTGAGGTGTACCTGGGAGTGTCTGAGGTGTACCTGGCAGTGTCTGAGGTGTACCTGGCAGTGTCTGAGGTGTAACTGGCAGTGTCTGAGGTGTACCTGGCAGTGTCTGAGGTGTAACTAGCAGTGTCAGCGGTGTACCTGGGAATGTCAGCGGTGCTCCTGGGAGTGTTAGAGGTGTATCAGGGAGTGACAGAGGAGTACCTAGGAGTGTCAGAGGTGTACCTGGGAGTGTCAGAGGTGTAACTGGGAGTGTCAGAGGTGTACCTGGGAGTGACAGAGGTGTACCTGGGGAGGCCGAGGTGCATTGGGAGTGTCGGATCGCACCTGGGAGTGTCAGAGGTGTACCAGGAATGTCAGTGAGCACCTGGGAGTGTCAGAGGTGTACCTGGGAGTGTCAGAGGTGTACCTGGGAGTGTCAAAGGTGTGCCTGGGAGTGTAAGAGGTGTACCTGGGAGAGTCAGAGGTGTACCTGGGAGTGTCAGAGGTGAACCTGGGAGTGTAGGAGGTGTACCTGGGAGTGTCGGAGGTGTACCTGGGAATGTCAGAGGTATACCAGGGAGTGTCAGTGAAGTACCTGGGAGTCTCAAAGGTGTACCTGGGAGTATCGTAGGTGTACCTGAGAATATCGGAGGTGTACCTGGGAATATCGGATGTGTACCAGGGAGTGTCAGAGGTGTACCTGGGAGTCTCATAGGTGAACCTTGGAGTGTCAGAGGAGTACCTGGGTGTGTCAGAGGTGTACCTGGAAGTATCAGAGGTGTACCTGGGAGTGTCAGAGGTGTACTTGGGAGTGTCAAGGGTGTAACTGGGAGTGTCGGAGGTGTAACTGGGAATGTCAGAGGTGTACCAGGGAAAGTCAGTGGAGTACCTGGGAGTCTCAAAGGTGTACCAGGGAGTATCAGAGGTGTACCTGGGAATATCGGAGGTGTACCTGGAATA
>NW_024715378.1:0-11246 GCF_018991925.1 Homarus americanus
CAGTGAGCTGGGAAGAGGGGGGGGGGATTTGAGTCTATTATTTGAATGGACATTAACCTGGCGACTGTATTTCTCTTAAATATTAATTGTGTGAGCATACCATCATAAAATTTAGATGTTATTTTTACTACAACATAGGTATTGTGTCGGAAAAAGTGGAGTTTGGGGGTCGGGCCAGTCTCTATTGGAATTACTCCCATATGTTCTGTTCCATTTACGCTGATTTCACTTAATGCGGTACCCTGTGGGTTCAATTGACCGCGTAAATTGGGGTACTACTGTATTAGTTTTTTTAACACTTACATTAGTAGAAAAGATGGCTGGGCACACAGGGATGGGGGGTTGGCTCTGAGGCAAAGGGCAGATTATTGGCCCTCACCTGTATCACTTGTATCAATTGTATCACTATCCACCACATAGGCTTGCAGGGCCTCTTTGTCAAACCCCTCAAAGTCCATATAAGTCCATATCCTCACTATCACTATAACTATCACTGACTTGGGCCGGCTGTGGTGGGTGAAGAACTCGGTAATGTTTTGATAACTGGGCGACCTTGTGCGCATCCTGCCCGCGCCGCTTCCCGCGTATATGAGTAGATGCACTGCGTAAAGTGAAAGTCCGGTTCTGGCGAGGTACCGCGTAAATGCGAAATCGCTGAAAGTGAAACCTCACAGAAAGCTGCATTATTGTACAGCAAAAAGTAATTAATAATGAAAAATGAATAAAGTGTTACCGTATTTTTCGGCTTAAAAGAAGCACTTTTTATGACAAAAATATACCTCGAAAATTACCATGCGTCTTCCAGGATGCTAGTCGATGAGTTGTAGCAGAGGTTTTTGAAATCAGCCCCTTACAAAGACTGTTACCTCATTACAGTACTTAACAATTACAAGTATAGTAATACCCCGCTTAACACAGTTTCGCTTAGCGCGATTTCACGTATATGCGGTGCCTTGCCAGAGCTGAACTTTCACTTAACGCTGGTTTTTTCCACGTATACGCGCTATACGCGCAGAGTGTCTGGCTCGAGAGCTATTTTTAGATTCGCCCCACCCGCCACCCTGCCTGACTGCCTGCCTGCCTGTTTTAGCTCATACAAATTCATACAAATTACCCGGCCAGAATATAATTTTCATTGCTGGAATTCTTACAATATGATGATCATTTTGAATATAAACATCATAGATTTTGCATTAGACATACAAATTTTAGATATAATGTTTACTCTGAGTAAATATGTTATCTTTTGTGCAAAATATATGACATTTATATTCAAAATATTCCTGGTCTTACAAGGAATCCAGCAATGTCAATTATATTATCCTAACTTTAATCTGAGGTATTATTTAATACTAAATGTTAAAATTTAGTTTTTTCACCCAACATCTCTTGAAGGGAGGATTGGTGGGGGTGGGGGGGAGGGTTGGGACGGACCGCGTGGTTGGAAGAGGGGGGAGGCAAGGTGGGGTACTTTGATTGACAGATAGTGTCGTGAAGAATATTTTTTTTTTTATTAACTGAAGATATTTGTTTTAGCTCATAAAGTTCTCATACATACAAATTACCCGACCAGAATATAATTTACATTGCTGGAATTCTTACAATTTGGTGATCATTTTGAATATAAACATCATAGATTTTGCATTAGACATACAAATTTTAGATATAATGTTTACTCTGAGTAAATATGTTATCTTTTGTGCAAAATATATGACATTTATATTCAAAATATTCCTGGTCTTACAAGGAATCCAGCAATGTCAATTGTATTATCCTAACTTTAGTTTGAGGTATTATTTATTAAAATTTAGTGGTTTTCCCCCAAAAATTTCTCAGAGAGGGAAGAGCCAGCAGTGTAGTGTGAGAAGAGGGGGAGTCGAGTCCATTATTTGAATGGACATTAACTTGGCGACTGTATTTCTCTATTTCTCTTAAGTATTAATTGTGTGCATGTACCATCATAAAATTAAGATGTTATTTTTACTAGAACATAGGTATTGTGTGGAAAAAGTGGAGTTTGGGGATCGGGCCAGTTTCTATTGGAATTAATCCCATATGTTCTGTTGTTCACTTAGCGCGGTTTTCACTTAACACGGTACCCTGTGGGTTTTATTGACCGCGTTAAGCGGTACTACTGTACTGTAAAATTATTGATTTAACTAATATTGTGATATATTGCAAAAAAAATAAAAATAAACCCTTGCTGCTGTGAGGTTTGTTTACTAATGGCAGTGGTGTGGCAGCGCCATCTATTGAGGAATTGCTAAAGGTTGTCTGCTGGTCTCAAAGCGCAGGAGTGTTTGTTCTTCATACGTAGGCTCTCATATTTGGACACCCATTTAAGACAGTAAAAACCTCGCAAAATTAAAATCTTCCAAATTTAAATACCTGTACAGTGGTCTCTCGGTTAATGAGCGACTCGGTTAACGAGATTTCAGTTAATGAGTTACCTTCCAAAAGATTCTTAACCTCGGTTAACGAGCAATCCCTCGATTAACGAGTTTCTTACGAGCCGACCTCAACATGTTTTCGCTTGCATTTGGTGGTCCACCAGCTGTAGTATTAGTCCGCCAATACAATAATCGGTTCTAGGGCTTATATTCCTTACCATTTTAGTAAATATCAATTAGTTTACAGTATTCAATAATTTTAAAAGTTTAATATTAATTTTTAAATAATTTTAACAATAATTGAACATAATTGAAGGTAAAGAAACTAGTTTTCTGGCGTGCCATCCAGCCTGGCAACACACCAAACAGGCGTTAGTCTCTCTTTTTAGTGGAGGTAACGTCTTGCTTGAGACTCTCTTCAACTAAGCACTTTTTTCTGCGTTTCCAAGCAAATTATTGGACATTTTGAAATTTATTTTACATATTGACAATATATAATGCAGTGCAGTGTTGATTTAAAGAAAATAATCTTGAATTACACCAAAAGAACTAAAATTTTATGGGTGAAATGGCACCATGGGGTGACTTCTCTTCCATCCCAATGCCTTCTCTCCTCCCTTCTCCTCCACCCCCTTTCTAATTCCCATCATCATCATCATCATCATCATCCAGGAGCCTTCTATATACACACCTCAAAGTAAGTATACTTTTCTACCCTTTTTGTTGAATTTAGGCAATTTTCGGTGAGCTGGAACCAATTACCCAAAAACCCATTGAAACAATGCTTTCGGGTAACGAGTTTTTCGGTTAACGAGCAACCTTCTAGAACGGATTGTGCTCGTTAACCGAGGGACCACTGTACAACTTCCTAATGGAGAAAATTAATTTGAGTCTGGTATTTTCGATGTTTGGCTAAATTTTGCCTTATTTACCTGACTTCTTTGGCGAATTACTACCTGTAATAAAGCAACATTCGAATAAACCAACGAAAATAACACAGATAAAGTTAAATAAAAACTAAAAACATCACAGAAAAGGCTTTATGTTCTACAGCTTCAGCTAGAGTTGAACCTGATGACTTGGCAACTTTGTCATCCGTGTAAAAACACATACAACAACATTGGCTGTCCTTATGTTTTCAACATTACCACCACTGGTAGGTAGAATTTTTGTTTTAAATTCAGAAACATTAATTAAAATATATATGAACAGTAAATAAGTGTTGCTTTCATATTCTTATGTAGAGTAATGACGATATGTTTTCACATGTGCTCACTTACAAACGCGATCTCACTTTTTTTCTTTACCATTAATGGTTAGCTACTTCCATTGTTCCATTTATTAACATTAAATAACATTACTAAAAAAAGCCATATTAATTTTTTATATTAATTTTACTACAGCTACAATCAGGGTCTTATTTTCTTCAGCTTTATATGTAGAACCAATCAGTCATTGGTTTTGTAAAAATTAACAAAAACAATGCCGTCTCGTCTCTTCGTATTTTAATATTCTACGTATTATTAATGAATTGTATTGTTCATTTTCCATACAATTCAATCAAAAAGTAATTAAGTAACAAACAATAATGAATCTTTTGTTCATAAGAGAAATGCGTGCCGCTCAAACCCATTGAAATTAGAGTTTCTGCCGTTGAAATTTGAAATTGTGTAGTGTTTTGAGAACCTACTGTAGACTGTAAAAACTTCGCAAAATTCAAATCATCCAAATTTAAATACAACCGCCTATGGAGAAAATTTATTTGAGTCTGGTACTTTCGATGTTTGGCAAAATTTTGCCTTATTTACCCTACAGTGCTTTTTTGGGAGAATTACTACCTGTAATAAAGCAACATCCTAATAAACCAGGATTTGAAGATGAATAAAATGCTTTTGACTGTTTTACTGGACATGATATTGAGAGATTTACAGTTTTATGTGATTTTTATTGTTTGCTCACCAAATATTTGAATTCAACTGATTTTTACCGAGTTGTTTTTTACTTTTATTTTTTTGTTTTTAAATAAAGATTTTTTTGTTTTATTTAGACGTTGATATACAGTGAGTTCTGCTATAATGGGGGTTTGAGAATGCAAATTGGCTCTAACGCGATTGATGAATAGAGGAACAATATTTGTAAAACGCGAACGCTTTGCTCTAACGCGATTCCACTCGAACGTTGTTATGGCTTGGCGGGTTATGCAGTGTTTACAGTTCACGTTCGACATCACATGTTCAATTGATTTATGTGTTTTGTTTGTGAACAATTGCAGAAATAATTTATGTCATATTTATGTATACAGTATACCTGTACAGTATATGTAAATTGCAAAATTTTAAATAAAATAGAAAATCAAATTACGTAGCGTTTTACACCCACGCTCTGTTTACATCACACACAGTGTTTACAGTTCACGTTCGACATCACATGTTCAACTGATTTATGTGTTTTGTTTAAGAAGAATTGCAGAAATAATTTACCGTATATCTCGGCCTATAAGAAGGAATTTGAACCATAAAAAAATTAGCCCAAAATTAGGGGGTCGTCTTAAGAACCAGATATAAAATTCTTACCTCTTAAATATTGTGGTTTAGCGTGTCAAGAGTGGTGATGGAAACATCGTAAACCACTCACAAGGTCCTACTACTAATTATTTTATACTGAAACTTACGTTTGGGAAGCTGGATTAAAATGAAGATTACCGGTATATTAAAATAATAAAAATGTATTATAAACCTGTCTAACATACCGTAAAAGAACAATATACCCCGGTAATAAACACAGCTGCTATCATCACCCCCCCCTTGCCAGTGACGGGAAAGTGACCTTGACTGTGACCGCCTGTGGCTATTTTTAGCCGTCCTTGTGTTCGGAGGTGGTCAGTAATGCATATCTGTATATTTACTGATCATAATACTTATCTCCTATAAATAATTCATTTAAAATTTATTTTTTTATAAAGAATATTCAGTAAATGACTGCGTTAATTCTTGAAACTACCGACAGTGGTAAATTTAGGATATAGGTAAATGATGAACAGAAGTCACGTCATGGATTCGGAGTTTGGTTCTTAATGATCACCATAAATGTCTGGTCAACTTCACCTACCAGGTATAATGGTAGCCTCCATTTTTCACGAAACACGGATATAAATTAAAGAAAATACTTGCAGTGTGTTTAATATATTACAGTATATTATAAATAAATAAATAAACAAATAAATCGGCAAATCTATTTCAAGTAAAGGGAAATATTTTACTCACACCGACATTAGTTCCCGTTAAACAACTGAAGCTTAAGTGAGTCACTAGTGTACACCAGCCGGTAAAATTTGATGCCAATACTTTAAGTGAATTGACCTTATTTTAAATAACCAACCATAAATAAATGCAAAATGGAAAAAAGATCAAAGGTGAGAAAAATTATATTGTATGTATGTTGTGTTGTCAAAGGAAGAGAAACAATTGAAAATCTGCAATTGTGTGTAAATGAGGCAGAAAGATAGATCAGCAACCTAAGACTTGGTCACAATTTTCGTGATGCCATATGGAAGTAGGATCTACCATTAGACAATACTGTACATTATGCTTCCAATATCTTCCCGGGCGGTAGTATCTCCCTGTTTGGTAGCTGCCTACAACTTTTAGTAATATTACTTTGATACAACATGATAAATTAGACAAACAATGAAAATAAACAAACAAGAGTTATTTACCAAGACCTTCTCTCTGAGAACAGAGGGTAATAGATGGAGAGGAGATAAGAAGGCTATTTATAGCCCGTCTTTGTGTAGGAAGTCGACCACACTATAAATAATTCATTTAAAATTTGTATTTTTTACATAGAATATTCAGTACATGACTGCAATTATAAAATAGGCCGAGATATACGGTCTGTAATATATATGTGTGTGTGATGTAAATAGAGCGCTTGGCCTCTCTCTCTCTCTCTCTGTATGGGTGGAATTCGTGGTTTACAATGAGTGATACGAATGTCGTAACATTACTAGGCTGAAGGCGCCTGAATACTACTTAAACACATCAAAACTGTGTTAATTGATCACTGTATAATAAATTCATTCACTCATAATTTAAAATTCCCTTATCATCCTGTGTTATATACAGAAATACTTGAGTCCCTGAGTGAGTACACGAAAAGAAAACGGAGGACTAAGACATCCGGTAGTGGATAGAGAACGGACATCTCTACTGGGGGACTCAAACGTTTCTCATGTTTTGTGGGCGCTGTAGCATAATATGAAAAATATGTAAATTACAATTTACTTATATATACTGTATATGTAAATTGTAAAAATTTAAATAAAAGAAAAACTAAATACGTAGCGTTTAAAGTGTACTGTACAGTGTTGTGGCTTGGCGCTGGGTTATGCAGTGTTTACAGTTCACGTTCGACATCACATGTTCAATTGATTTATATGTTTTGTTTGTGAACAATTGCAGAAATAATTTATGTAATATTTATGTATACAGTATACCTGTACAGTACAGTCAACCCTCACTTTACGCGGTTAATGTAACCCACAGGGTACCGCGGAAAGTGAGAAACGCGTAAAGTGAATAACATAACATATGGGATTAAATGAAATAGAGACCAGCTGACCCCCAAACTCCACTTTTTCCAACACAATACCTATGTTCTAGTAAAAATAACATCTTAATTTTATGATGGTACATGCACACAATTAATACTTAAGAGAAATAGAGAAATACAGTCGCCAAGTTAATGTCCATTCAAATAATGGACACGACTCCCTCCCCCTCTTCTCACACTACACTGCTGGCTCTTCCCTCTGAGAAATTTTGGGGGAAAACCAGGTATAGTAATAAATAATACCTCAAACTAAAGTTAGGATAATATAATTGACATTGCTGGATTCCTTGTAAGACCAGGAATATTTTGAATATAAATGTCATATATTTTTCACAAAAGATAACATATTTACTCAGATTAAACATTACATCTAAAATTTGTATGTCTAATGCAAAATCTATGATGTTTATATTCAAAATGATCATCAAATTGTAAGAATTCCAGCAATGTAAATTATATTCTGGCCGGGTAATTTGTATGAATTTTATGAGCTAAAACAAATATCTTCAGTTAATAAAAAAAAAATATTCTTCACGACACTATCTGTCAATCAAAGTACCCCACCTTGCCTCACCTCCCCCCTCTTCCAACCGCGTGGTCAGTCCCAACCCTCCCCCCCACCCCCCACCAATCCTCCCTTCAAGAGAAAGGTTGGGTGAAAAAAATAAATTTTAACATTTTGTATTAAATAATACCTCAGATTAAAGTTAGGATAATATAATTGACATTGCTGGATTCCTTGTAAGACCAGGAATATTTTGAATATAAACGTCATATATTTTGCACAAAAGATAACATACTTACTCAGAGTGAACATTTTATCTAAAAATTTTATGTCTAATGCAAAATATATGATGTTTATATTCAAAATGATCATCAAATTGTAAGAATTCCAGCAATGTAAATTATATTCTGGCCGGGTAATTTGTATGAATTTTATGAGCTAAAATAAAAATCTTCAGTTAATAAAAAAAAAAATATTCTTCACACGGTAACAGATGGTCGGTCGCCGGTCCCTCCCTCCCTCCCCCCCACCCCCACCAACGTCCCTACTAGATAAATGTGTGGGAATACCAGACTGTTTACCTTTTTAGTAATAAATAATAAATCAGACTAAAGTTAGGATAATATAATTGACATTGCTGGATTCCTTGTAAGACCAGGAATATTTTGAATATAAATATCATATATTTTGCACAAAAGATAACATATTTACTCAAGAGTAAACATTATATCTAAAATTTGTATGTCTAATGCAAAATCTATGATGTTTATATTCAAAATGATCATCAAATTGTAAGAATTCCAGCAATGTAAATTATATTCTGGCCGGAAAATTTGTATGAATTTTATGAGCTAAATTAAAAAAAATTATACTTCACCGTGTAAAGGGGTACACCCACCGCGGAATGTGAGCATCCTGGGTTCTGGCAGGGCACCACGTAAACGTGGAAACGCGGAATGTGGGACCGCGTAAAGTGAGGGTTGACTGTATATAGTATACCTGTACAGTATATGTAAAATGTAAAATTTTAATTAAGAGAGAAAAACAAAATACATAGCGTTTTAGACCTGCGCGCTCTGTTTACACCACACGTTCACTTTGAAACACGTGAGAAATTTTTAAGCGTCCTCAGTGCTTTCTGATTTACTGTTTCTCCAATTTTGTGACTATGGAAAAGAAGAATATCTCCGGGAAGCGTTCTGGTGATCGCATTTCCGGTGGTGATCGTAAAAGAAAGGCTATAACACTTGAAGAAAAGCTTGATGTTGTCAAGCGTTTTGAAAATAAGGAAAGAACATGTGATATTGTGCGTGCAACGGGAATAAAGGAGTCTACTTTAAGCACCATTAAAGACAATGCAGCAAAGATTAAAGGAAGCTGTATTGCTGGAAAAACCTTGAGTGCTAGCAAAAGTGTGAGATCACGGCCAAAGGAACTTGAGGAGATGGAATGGCTTCTAAGTGTTTGGATAGAAGATCAAACGAAAAAGCGATCTGGGACCAGCTTCCTCACCATTAAAGAGAAAGCCTTATCAATATATGAGGACCTAAAGAAAAACTGCACCTGATGACTGATTGATGACGATGACAACTGTCAAATCCTGTCTGCATGACTCCTCAACATCAACCTTCTCCCCCATCAAGTTATATTCATATTTTTTCAAGGTAAAGTGTAACATTTACTGTATGATTTCATTATTAGATATGAATGTAACATTTATTTAGACTGTGCTATCCTTTGTGTTAGGCTAACTACGAAATTTTTTTTCGATTTGGAGTAATCTGCACCTAACCTATTTTCTCCATAAGCCCTGTTATTTCTATTACACGAATTTCTATAACACGATGTTTTACAAGAACACAACTATCGCGTTATAGCAGAACTGACTGTACATGTTTACATTTGCTTACCTTCTACTGTTGGAAAATATTTCCCGACATCATACCGACAAAAACAAGAGAAAGAATGTACACACTACAGCCCGCTAGATGCGGAGGTGACCAGGTGCATAAATTGAGTGCTGTATCAAAGATTTCACCTTATACAGATTTTTTTTTTAAATTTATGAAAATGACGACTGATAAGCGGTTCTAAGTGACGATATTCAAAGAGGTGTGTATACTTGTGCCAAAAGGGCTGTACAGTCAGCCCTTCACATACGCGGGTTTAGCATACACGGATTCGCAAATATGCGGATTGCCCCGCCTGAGGAATATTCTGTACATTGAAGTAATTGAAGTATATTCAAATCGCGCGCGGCACCGAACACTGGACACCGCCCGCTCCAGCTACCTCACACACACACACACGCATAGCGCGTCGCTCCCTCACTCAGTCTCAGTCTCGCTGTAACCACGCTTGTGTTGACATCAGCATTGTAGGTCGACCCTGTATTTTTTGACCAAAAAATCGTTAATTTATGATATTCCTTGTTTATAGGTTGACCCAAGTTTTTGAGGGTATTGGAACAACAAAACCTTCAGTAAAAACACTCTACGTCCTATAAACTGAGGCTCGTCGTGCCTGAAACACAAAGTGCAAAAGGCAAATTGTTTACCATTTATTATTAAGACACTTTACACTGAAACGCGGGTAGTTTCAACAAAAATACTGTATATTTCCATTCAAGTATTTACTCAAGTCAATTAGGAGGGAATATTATTGTAATACAACAGTTTTTTAACTGAAAACCAGTAATGTACACTAATGTACAACAATTCTTATCTCTTGAGCAAAATATATGACGTTTATATTCAAATTATTGGCTGTCTTGCAAGGATTCCACCAATGCAAATTATAATCTCCTAACTTTAGTTTGAGATATTATATAAGAAAAAAACTGTAAGCCTAAATAAACCCCCGGCTGAGCAGATTAGGGAGGGAGGGACGGAGCCAGCCAGCCAGCAAGGGGTGGGGTGGGTTGAGGTGATATGTTTGACAGTTTGAGCCGAAGGTCTCTGTGTGTTTATTTAACAGTCCTACTACGCTTCTCCCAATTTAAAATGCCAGTGAAATGACCTGGGAGAATATAAATAACATTGCTGGGATTCTTGTAAGAAACTGATTAATTTGAATAGCAACATGCTCTAATTTGCACTAGACATAACAATTTTAGTACCATAATGAAATTAGTACATGTACACTCCAGCTTTGCACTAAGGTCATTTATTTCTTTTAGTACGGTGTGTGCATGTAAATGGATGAAAATAAATGAAGAAATTTATGTAAATCTACCTAAAAATACAGTTGAAAACTTTATACTGTATTATAAAATGTACTACACAGTATTGTATCCTCATGTACTACATTTTTATATCTTGAGCAAAATATATGACGTTTATATTCAAATTATTGGCTGTTTTGCAAGGATTCCAGCAATGCAAATTATAATCTCCTAACTTTAGTCTGAGATATTATATAAAATAAACACCTTAAAGAATAGTTATCACCAATCTTTTGTCTGGGAACACAAGGAGGCAGGTAGCCAGCAAGTATGGGGGGGGGAGGGGAACAGGGAGGGGGGGGCAGGAGGTGGGGTGGCAGAGTGTCTGGTGTTTGTTTATTTATTTGAGATAAGATTTGACAGTTGGCGCTGAAGGCCTGCTGTTTATTTATCATTACTTAAGAGTGACTAGGCTCTTCTCATAATTTGCCACCCAAACGGCCTGGGTTGAATATAACTTACATTGCTGGGATTCTTGTAAGATAGTGATTTATTTGAATATCTGTATAAACAATCT
>NW_024715379.1:0-18182 GCF_018991925.1 Homarus americanus
TGAAGCTATGTTTATCACTATAGTGTTGAGGATGGTGTTGTGGTGAAGATGGATGGTGTTATATGTAGTGATGATAGGATGGTGTTATATGTAGTGATGAAGAATAGCGTTATATGTAGTAATGATGGATGGTGTTATATGTAGTGATGATAGGAGGGTAATATATGTAGTGATGATGGATGGTGATATATATAGTGATGATGCATGATGATATATGTAGTGATGATGGTTGGTGTTATATGTAGTGATGCTGGATGGTGTTATATGTAGTGATGATGGATAGAGTTATATGTAGTAATGATGGATGATGTTATATGTAGTGATGATGGGTGGTGTTATATATAGTGATGTTGGATGGTGTTATATGTAGTGATGATGGATGATATTATATGTAGTGATGATAGGATGGTTCAATATGTAGTGATGTTGGATGGTGTTATATGTAGTGAGGATGGATGATATTATATGTAGTGATGATAGGTTGGTTTTATATGTAGTGATGATGGATGGTGTTATATGTAGTGATGATGCATGAAGTTATATGTAGTGATGATGGGTGGTGTTATATGTAGTGATGCTGGATGGTGTCATATGTAGTGATAATGGATGGAGTTATATGTAGTGATGATGGATGATGTTATAAGTAGTGATGATGGGTGGTGTTATATGTAGTGATGTTGGATGGTGTTATATGTAGTATTGATGGATGATGTTATATATCGTGATGGATGGTTCTATATGTAGTGATGGTGGATGGTGTTATATGTAGTGATGATGGATCATGTTATATGTAGTGATGATGGATAGTGTTATATGTAGTGATGATGATGGATGGTGCTATAAGTAGTGATGATGGATGTTGTTATATGTAGTGATGAAGGATGGTGTTAGTGAAGATTGTGAAGTGAGATGTAGTGAAGATTGTGAAGTGAGATGTAGTGAAGATTGTGAAGTGAGATGTAGTGAAGATTGTGACGTGAGATGTAGTGAAGATTGTGAAGTGACATGTAGTGAAGATTGTGGAGTGAGATGTAGTGAAGATTGTGAAGTGAGATGTAGTGAAGATTGTGAAGTGACATGAAGTGAAGATTGTAAAGTGAGATGTAGTGAAGACTGTGAAGTAAGATGTGGTGAAGATTGTGAAGTGAGATGTAGTGGAGATTGTGAAGTAAGATGTGGTGAAGATTGTGAAGTGAGATGTAGTGAAGATTGTGAAGTGAGATGTAGTGAAGATTGTGAAGTGAGATGTAGTGAAGTTTGTGAAGTAAGATGTGGTAAAGATTGTGAAGTGAGATGTAGTGAAGATTGTGAAGTGAGATGTAGTGAAGATTGTGAAGTGAGATGTAGTGAAGATTGTGAAGTGAGATGTAGTAAAGATTGTGAAGTGAGATGTAGTGAAGATTGTGAAGTGAGATGTAGTGAAGATTGTGAAGTGAGATGTAGTGAAGATTGTGAAGTGAGATGTAGTGAAGATTGTGAAGTGAGATGTAGTGAAGATTGTGAAGTGAGATGTAGTGAAGATTGTGAAGTGGGATGTAGTGAAGGTTGTGAAGTGAGATGCAGTGAAGATTGTGAAGTGAGATGTAGTGAAGATTGTGAAGTGAGATGTAGTGAAGATTGTGAAGTGAGATGTAGTGAAGATTGTGAAGTGGGATGTAGTGAAGATTGTGAAGTGAGATGTAGTGAAGATTGTGAAGTGAGATGTAGTGAAGATTGTGAAGTGAGATGTAGTGAAGATGTGGTGAGATTGTGAGTGAGATGTGGTAAGTTGTGAGTGAGGATGTGAAGTTGTGAGTGGGGACATGGTGGAAGTTGTGAGTGGGATGGTGAGATTGAGTGAGATGTGAGTGAAGTTGTGGAGTGGGATGTGGTGAGAGATTATGAGTGTGAGGATGTGGTGAGGTGTGAGTGGATGTGGTGGAGATTGTGGCGTGGGGATGTAGTGAAGGTGTGGAAATTGAGGATGTGGTGGCAGAGATTGTGGAAGTGTAGGATGGTGAAGATTGTGAAGTGGGATGTGGTGAAGATTGTGAAGTGAGGATGTAGTTAAGATTGTGAAGTGAGATGTAGTGAAGATTGTGAAGTGAGGTGTAGTGAAGATTGTGAAGTGAGATGTAGTGAAGATTGTGAAGTGAGATGTGGTGAAGATTGTGAAGTGAGATGTAGTGAAGATTGTGAGGTGAGATGTAGTGAAGATTGTGAAGTGAGATGTAGTGAAGATTGTGAAGTGACATGTAGTGAAGATTGTGAAGTGAGATGTAGTGAAGATTGTGAAGTGAGATGTAGTGAAGATTGTGAAGTGAGATGTAGTGAAGATTGTGAAGTGAGATGTGGTGAAGATTATGAAGTGAGATGTAGTGAAGATTGTGAAGTAAGATGTGGTGAAGATTGTGAAGTGAGATGTAGTGAAGATTGTGAAGTGAGATGTAGTGAAGATTGTGAAGTGAGATGTAGTGAAGATTGTGAAGTGAGATGTAGTGAAGATTGTGAAGTGAGATGTAGTTAAGATTGTGAAGTGAGATGTAGTGAAGATTGTGAAGTGAGATGTGGTGAAGATTATGAAGTGAGATGTAGTGAAGATTGTGAAGTGAGATGTGGTGAAGATTGTGAAGTGAGATGTAGTGAAGATTGTGAAGTGAGATGTAGTGAAGATTGTGAAGTGAGATGTAGTGAAGATTGTGAAGTGAGATGTAGTGAAGATGTGAAGTGAGATGTAGTGAAGATTGTGAAGTGAGATGTAGTGAAGGTTGTGAAGTGAGATGTAGTGAAGATTGTGTAGTGAGATGTAGTGAAGATTGTGAAGTGAGATGTAGTGAAGATTGTGAAGTGAGATGTAGTGAAGATTGTGAAGTGAGATGTAGTGAAGATTGTGAAGTGAAATGTAGTGAAGATTGTGATGTGAGATGTAGTAAAGATTGTGAAGTGAGATGTAGTGAAGATTATGAAGTGAGATGTAGTGAAGATTGTGAAGTGAGATGTAGTGAAGATTATGAAGTGAGATGTAGTGAAGATTGTGAAGTGAGATGTGGTGAAGATTGTGAAGTGTGATGTAGTGAAGATTGTGAAGTGAGATGTAGTGAAGATTGTGAAGTGAGATGTGATGAAGATTGTGAAGTGAGATGTAGTAGAGATTGTGAAGTGAGATGTAGTGAAGATTGTGAAGTGAGATGTAGTGAAGATTGTGAAGTGAGATGTGATGAAGATTGTGAGGAGTGAGGATGTAGTGAAGATTGTGAGTAAGATTATAAAAGTAGGCTTCTAGCAGTAATTGAGGTTAAACGAACGCGGGTTATTCTGTAGTGTATCCGTGTCTTGTTAACATGGAACCAACATGGCGGTGGTTCTCAATATAGATACGTTATTTTGCCGGGAATTTCTGTCAAAACGAAATATGAATCAACCATATTTAGCCTAAATTAACCTAGCGGCTTTATTATATATTCTAAGATGTTTAAGTTGGATAGATCAGATCAGGTTAGGTTAAGTCAGGTTGGGTTATGTTAGGTTAGTTTTGTTAAGTTTGCCACTTAGAAGCTAGTTTATTGTGCCCCCCATACTCATCCTGTGAGCGGTAGTGCAAAGAGATTACAAAGTGGTGTTAGATGAGGTAGGTGGTTAAGTTAAGTTTCCATAGGTTAGGTTAGATTACGTCAGGTTGGGTTAAGTTAGGTTAGGTAGGTAATAAGTAGATAGGTTACGGTCGGTAGGTGGGAAAGTTAGTTTGATTAGGTTGGCTTATGTGTCAGACAGGGAGGTTAGGTTAGATTATGTCAGGTTAGGTTGAATTACGTCAGGTTAGGTTAGACTATGTCAGGTTGAGAGCTAGATTATGTCAGGGTTAGGGTTAGATTATGTCAGGTTAGGTAAGTAGGTGGAGGTGGGTAAAAATGGTTAGGTTAGGTCGGCAGGTTTTAGTGTAGGAGCTTAAGTAATCCCGTAAAAATTTCATGTTAATTTTTGACACCATACATCGTAATAATCCTTATAAACTATGTTAAGGAACTGTGGTGTAATTTTTTCTGAACGGTTTATTATAAGTTTTATGCCATTAAAGAAGTTTTATCAAAGAGCGGCGTAATGAACCACAGACGTATTACCATTAACTCCTAAGTAACTTATAACATGACTAATAACCTATGAACATGTAGTATTATATCATTACAATTTAACGTAATATATTATGAATGCTGTTATAATATCTTAAGTGTGTTACAAACATGGCTGCTCATATATGCCATCCTGTCTCTGGCAAAGAAAAGATTGCAGTCAGTAAAATTAATTGCGAAAGACAAATACTGGAAATTAAACATATACTTATTACCATTATCTGAAAAGCTTAGAACCACCAATTTATATTTATTAAAAGTTTGTAGTGTTATACATCATGTGTATACAAGTCACAAGTTATTATTAACGACATTGCTTCAGTCCTCGTCATCAGAGTCTTCTGTGTACCAGCCGATTCCTTCCTTGTTTAGGCATTTCCTCAGCATCTGCTTGACAGTTACATCTCGGTGCATGTCATGCTATTCTTTCTGATTCTTTCTGTATAGACGCTGACAATGATCCACACATTTCCTGACGCCACATCCACATTTAACAAGTTGTAATTGCTTCTGGAGCTGGTGGTTGGTCTGTTCAGTACTGGTATGAAACCAGTCATTGTCAATCTTCCAGCCATGCTCTAATTGTGAAAACATTTCACTGTCTGCATCACAAGACCACAGAAGAGCTTGATACCTTCTTCTCAATATATGATACTTTAGAGTTGCTGCAGTCGCTGGTAGTTCTCCAGCTTCTGCCTGCGTTTTCTTGAAGAGATGCCATCTAAGTTTTGACAGTTTAGTGAAAGTCATTCGTGGACAGTAGAGCTTAAATACAAATTCCTCTAGACCAATATACATGTCTGCTGGAGAGCATTTGGTCTACTCAGCATCTTGAATGCATCCTAGGACTTTTAATGTTAGATTTCATCAAGTGCTCCAACATGCTTTCTTTCAGCTTTGCCAACAAATTTTCCAATGCAGTCAGATCCTGTGAAGGCATGGAAACCTGCTCTCTGCCCAATGTGTCGTCGCTCACCAGTTCCTGTTATCATACTTGTATTTTCTCCAAGTTGAGGCTGCTTTAATATGCCAAACACATCAGTGTCTGGTGACTTGATATGTACAGTGCTGCCCTTCTGTGATGCATATACTGTATGTCCTGCTTAAGTTCTATAACTTGTGATAGCAATTTGATGGTTGAAGTCTTATTTGCTGCTTTCCTCGACAGAAGATTAACCTTGGACATCTTTTCCCAGATGTTCAATGGACCAACAATACGTTCCTTGACAAAATTTTCATAATTTTGTCTTCCAACTTCATATGCACATAGATTGTCATATTTGGCATTTTCTGGCATTACAGCTCCAGTTACCAAGTTTACAAGAGCATCATTTTCCTGGGATTACAGTCACCAATAACATTGTGTAGCTTCTGTACATCAGCATATTGACGGCTGACAATAGCTGTAGAGAGCTCATGGTGTTCTGTTCTTTTGTAATCTCTATGAGTTTGATATTTTATGTAATGAACTTAATTTGAAAACCCAAATGGTAGTATATGATCTTTTATCACCTTAGACACTCTGTGCGTCATTCCTCTCAAGTGATTTTTTTCCTCTCTTACTTCTCTGGACAAATACGACCTTTATCCCATCAGAAAAAGTATCACCATATATTTTCTTAATCTACAGGTGCCAAGGTTTAAGATGACGGATGGTGTTAAAAATTAACCTGAAATTTTTACGCGACCACATATTGTCTTGTTGGGTTTCTGAGAGAACTTCACGTAAATAGCGCCTCTCCTGTATTGATAGCCGGTACATGTCGTAATATCCACCGCTCATAGTTAAATCTTTATGTCCGTTTATTTTTGTCGGGTTAAGTATCAAGAGTGTTTTTCATTTTAAGTATCTTAGTATCTTTTTCCTCACTCTTAAGTATCTAGATTTATGGGTGTGGGGCGTGGATAGTAGAGTTTGTTTTGGGCGTTGATAGTAGGTGTGTTTGTGGGTGTAGGGCGTTGATAGTAGGTTTGTTTGTGGGTGTAGGGCGTGGATAGTAGGTTTGTTTGTGGGTGTAGGGCGTGGATAGTAGGTTTGTTTGTGGGTGTAGGGCATGGATAGTAGGTTTGTTTGTGGGTGTAGGGCGTGGATAGTAAGTTTGTTTGTGGGCGTAGGGCGTGGATAGTAGGTTTGTTTGTGGGTGTAGGGCGTGGATAGTAGGTTTGTTTGTGGGTGTAGGGCGTGGATAGTATGTTTGTTTGTGGGTGTAGGGCGTGGATAGTAGGTTTGTTTGTGGGTGTGGGGCATGGATAATAGGTTTTGTTTTGTGTGGGTGTAGGCGTGGATGGTAGGTTTGTTTGTGGGTGTGGGGCGTGGATAGTAGGTTTGTTTGTGGAGTGTGGGGCGTGGATAGTAGGTTGTTTGTGGGTGTGGGGCGTGGATAGTAGGTTTGTTTGTGGGCGTGGGAGGCGTGGATAGTAGGTGTGTTTGTGGGTGTAAAGCGTGGATGTGGAGTATGTTTGTGGGTGTAGAGCGTGGATGGTAGGCATGTTTGTGTGGGTGTGGGGCGTGGATAGTAGGTATGTTTGTGGTTGTAGGGGAATTGGATAGTAGGTTTGTTTGGCAGGTGTTTGGGAGTGGATGTAGTAGGTATGTTTTGTGGGTGTGAATACATACATTGTTAAGAGGAATAAATCAAAATGGGAAGAAGATTAAGATAAATATACTGATGATTAATGGTACAGGTGAGTTAATAAAATTGATATAAATAGATAAATACGGTAGATAGATAGATAGATAGATAGATACAGTAGATAGATAGATAGATAGATGTATGATTTTGTATACCGCAAGAGTAACTAAATATTCCTGTACCTGTATTTTCTTTCAGTTACAAAATACACAGGATTATAAATATGAGTATGCACATTGCACATCAGGTGTTACAGTCAGTGGTAATATTTTGTAATACTCTTAAGTGATGAGGTAACAGAGGAAATAGACGGATACTAACGGAGAGTTTTTGTAGAATTAGACAGACATTCAGACAATAAAACTTCTTCCGACAATACAAATTTTGACGGTGGAATTTATACACGAGAGTGTATGGATAATTATGATGAGCTGAATTATGACATCTACGTCTGATAATCCGTTGTTTAGAATGGATTATTATTATTTTTGTTGAGTTATTTAACAGTTCGAGAAAAGGTTTATTATGGTACTATGTCCTATTATCACACAAGGTCATAATTGAAGTAAAATAACCAATTATACTGTATTATTTTAGACAATACATAAGAACATAAGAACATAAGAATGGAGGAAACTGCAGCGGGCCTATTGGCCCATACTGGGCAGTCCCGTTTACACCCAACCCCTATTGCTCATATGAGCATCCAACCTATGTTTGAAGCAATTCAGCGTATTCGAGTTAATGATGATATTTGGTAACTTGTTTCATTCATCCACTACTCTGTTTCCAAACCAGTGTTTACCTATTTCACGCCTAAATCTAAATTTGTCTAATTTAAAACCATTGTTACGAGTTCGCTCCTGGTTGGATAGTTTGAGTACCTTTGTAATGTCACCTTTGTTTAGCCCTGCCTTCCACTTATACACCTCTATCAGGTCGCCCCTCGCTCTACGTCTCTCAAGGTCCTAATGCCCGGGATTAGTCTTGTCATTCTCCTCTGAATTCTTTCCAAGGATTCTATATCCATTCTGTAATACGGTGACCAGAACTAAACTGCGTAATCCAGGTGTGGTCTAACAAGAGCAAGATACAGTTTTAGGTTGGCCTCGCAAGTCTTGTAACTAACACTCCTTTGTATGAACCCAAGTACTTTATTAGCCTTGTTACGAGCAAAAACACATTGTTTACTTGGCTTAAGGTTCCTACTTATCATTACTCCTAAATCTCTCACGCAGTCGGATTTCTCTATGGCATCGTTGTTCATCTGGTATCTGGTTTCCCTGTTTACATCTCCTATACTGAGTACTTTACATTTGTAGACGTTGAATTTCATCTGCCATTTTTCAGACCATTCGAAAAATTTGTTTAGATCTTCCTGTAGTTTTGCCGAGTCCTCGTCAGATTTGATAACACGTCCTATTTTAGTGTCATCAGCAAATTTACTTATGTTGCTGTCAATGCCGATATCTATGTCGTTTATGTATATAATAAATAATAGTGGTCCAAGTACTGAGCCTTGGGGAACTCCACTTGTGACGTTGCTCCAATGGGACTTAGTGCCGTTAATGCTGACTGGCTGTTTCCTGTCCTGTAACCACGCCCTAATCCATTTAAGGATGTCACCTTTGATGCCATGAGCTTCTACCTTTCTAATTAGTCTTTCGTGGGGGATTCTGTCGAAGGCATTGCTAAAGTCGAGATAAACCACATCATAATTGTGCCCCTCGTCCACCGATTCGAAAACTGATGAAAAGAATGTTAATAGATTAGTTAGGCAAGAACGTCCGCTTGTGAAGCCATGCTGGGAATCATTGATCAATCGGTGCTTCTCCAGGTGATTTCGAATAGAGTTTGAAATGATTGCTTCCAGTAATTTGCCTACTATTGATGTTAGACTGATTGGGCGGTAGTTAGAGGATAGTGATCTATCCCCCTTCTTGAAAATCGGTATTACATTCGCTATCCTCCAGGATTCTGGTACTACACCTGTTTTTAATGACATGTTAAACAACTTTGCTAAGGGCATACTAAGCTCTTCCTTACATTCCTTTAATACTCTGGCAAATATCTCATCGGGACCAGGTGACTTATTAGGCTTTAGTTTGTCTATTTGCTTACTAACATCGTTACTAGTCACTACTATCTCACTTAATTTGTTTTCTTCACTATCTCTGAATAGAGTCGGTGCCTCGGGTATTCCCTGGACATGCTGGATAATATACCATCTACTTAAGGAGGTGATGTAGGTAAGGTAGATTGATATTTTAACATTAATTTACTCAGTTTTTTCTTAGTATCGGATTTTTTTTTTTTAGTTTTTTATTCTGCCAATTTATAATGCAAGCAGCGTTCACATGTTGTCAACCGCCCCCAAGTGTACAAGAAGTTTGGACTGTAACTGTACCGTCAATAAGTGGCTCTGTATTCTGAACACGGGGATCTCTACAGTATAACCTACGAGTATAACTGTGGTGAAAGAACTGCTTCCCCGCATTATGTTGAGGAAGATTCGTATACAAACTTTTTGCCCTGACTTCGTAGTAAAAAAAATCTTAGGGAAAATATATTGAATTTATTTTTAATGTTTATTTATTTATTGTTGTCGTTGGTGTGTTTTTTTTACCGGGATGTGTGTTATGATGTTTGACTTAATTATATTCACGAAAATGGAGTCAAGACAAATGTTGGACACGTTGATGTGAAGTAACACAGTAAATGATGTTGTTTGTGTTGCTGTGTTATTTATTTATTGTGTTTCTTATTCTTTTCTGTTTATTTTGTTTTATTTAGTTTTATTGTAGTAATTGTTATTCTTTTTTTTATTCTTATTTATTTTCATTTTACTGTTTATTCGTTTTCTTATTTTCATTTTATTGTTCAATAATTTTCCATTCATTCTTATTTATTTATCTCGTTGGTGTATTTCATTTATTTGCTATTCTCTTAGGTATTTCACATTTGCATTAATTAATCTTCAAATCATTGGTTGCTATTTTAATCATACTAATTTAGTGTTCACCTCAGCAGTCAACTGGCTTATGTCTAAACAATGTCTACCACTGTTTTAGTCAGACTTAGTTATGAGACTTGTAATTCAACCAAGATTAAGTTTTATAGAGTTTGTATTTAAGGATTATTCTCCTATACTTCTCTTAGATTCTGAATATATTTTTGTTTTATTATTTCAGTGTATTGTAATGTGTAGTTAGTTACACTATAGATATATAATAATTGCTTTAAGTTTGGTTGGGAGTGTGGAAGGTGTTGTGGTGTGTGATGTACAGGTGTGTACAGGTGGTGGTTACACCTGACTTCGAGGCAGGTGTGTATAGGTGCCAGATACACCTATGGTTACAACACAGGTGTATCCGGCAGCAGTAGTAACAAAGGGGCTATATGGGCTCCGGCGGCCATGTCGTGACACCGGCCGGCAGAATCCCCCGGTGAAAAAGGGAAACAAGATGGCCGTCCCCCATTCAATATGTAAACAACTCGACCTGAAATATTGTTTATTGGACATTTTTCTCATTAGGGAGTCGAACCCTGGTTTTGAGTTGGTGTTCAGCTACCGTGGCTGACGGCCATCACCTGTGATTCAACTGGTAGAATTAAGTGTAATAATAATAATAATAATATTAATAATAATTAACGGTTTATTGAAAGAGCTGGCAGCCAGAAGGCTGAAAATATACAGTTACATATTTGGGGAATGGGTTTTAAATTACAAATAATATACAAGTAACATAAGTGTTACAAATAAGATATATAATAACTAGATGGGGAAAAGCTCAAACTACAGTGCATTTCAACATAGTGACAGTGCAAGAAGTAGTATTTACTGGGAGTGAATACACTGGTTTATTACAAGTTATTGATAATTTTTACAATGGTTGGGACTGGGCTGTTCTTATAGCGATCAGTTCGTGCACGTATGGGCTGGATGCGGTTGTGGTGTCAAACAGCAATTCTCGGGCTAGGGATCTGAGGTGGTAGTAGGAGCCGGTGTCGAGGATGGTGTAGAAGCTTCTTACCAAATTTGCAGATGTGGTCGTGGTGATGGTCAGTGAGAGTCGAAAGGGTCAGTGTGTTGAGCACTTCTTGATATGTGGAGTAGGAAAGGGAGAGAATAATCTTGCATGCCCTCTTTTGCACTTTTACTAGGTGGGCATCTTATCAAATGAATCCCTGTCCTAATGGGCCCTAGTCCTAATGGGCCCCAGTCCTATTGGGTCCCAGTTTTAATGGGCCCCAATTCTAATGGGTCACATTTCCAATGGTTCTCAGTCCTAATGAGCCTCAGTCCAAAGATACCACAGGCCTAATGGTTCCAGTCTTAATAGGCCTCAGTCCTAATGAGTCCCAATCCTGACGGCTCTCAATACTAATGGGCCTCAGTCCTAATAGTTTAAGGTTGAGACCCATTAAGGCTGGCTTCTATTTACCTTACAAGCACTGTGTTCTACCGTGTCATCCCGTGTGTGTGTGATTTCCCGTGTCAGGTGGTATAATACGCAGGTGAATGGTCTGCCAGGTAGGGTGGGTGAGGGTGGGCACCTTGATGCAGGGGAAGGTGAGTTCCTGATGCTGATTCACACCAGTGTCATGATGAGGTAATCTTATCACCTTATTAGTGTACGATGAGTGGGTGGGCGTGGTGTGGAGGGGTGGGGGCGCGTAAGGGGTGGGCAGCAAGGGGCGTGGTATATGGTGGGGGAGGGTAAGGGGCGTGTAGGGGTAGCTAAGTGGGCGTGTTGAGTTGGGCAAGAGGGAGGCGTGGTGGGTGTAGGGGCGTGTATAGGAGGCGGGAAGTGGTGATGGCGCGCGCCACTAATCACTCTGACCTTACTGAACACAACCCATTATACAGCATAATTAGTGTTGCTTCCATCAGCCTCACACAGTCAAACACACTATTTACATTTTCTCTTCACATATATTATATTTTATTCGTTTCAAGTGGGACTCGAATTTCAGCCTTGGAGTCGAAGAGGAATTTTTTTAGGAGAAGTTGAAAAGAAATCGTGTTTAGTTGAAGACGAATCTCTCACACTCGAGTCCAAGATATCCCCCTTGAGGACGGTGTTCGTGTAGCGTCGTCAAACTCGCTCTTGGTTTTTATTCAGCAGGAAGAGCTACACCCGCCACCTGGTGTTGGCCGTGTCTGGTGACCATCATATTAACAAGGCCGCTCTCTCGTGCCTTGTCCACACGCCACCCCCACCTCCATATTGTACCGTTTTGTCCTTTATTAACGGTGGTGTTACTACAGGCAGCGTGGTGTGGGGGGAGGGCCGCTGCTTCACATTGTTCAGTCTTTGACGTGTAACACAAAACGTGAGATGTTGTGGTCCTTCACTACCTCACAACACACACACATCTCCTAGTTACCACATGCTGTTGTTATTAAAGCTCCACCAATGAGTACGCGTCGCTGTCTCGTCCTTTGCTCCGCCGACCATTACAGTGTGTAGCTGTAGGACTCGCCGCCGTGTTTGTTTCATGTAGCGACACTAAACTCCCGGAAATTTGTAGGTGTTAAGCTGGAGCGTTTGAGCTGTTGTTGTCGTCACCTTGTTGATGTTTTGTAGGTCCGTGTTGGCTGAGGATTGTTGTTAGTGTTTCTTAAGGCATTAATAAACTAGTCATGAGGTTCTATAGGAATTATATCCTGCTGTTTTTGTTTTGTTCTTGTTCTTCTTATTGTTGTTGTTGTTCTTCAGTTGCATAATTCGAGTTGTGATTATCAGTAGAAGTTTGACGGGCTGGATTCTCTTATCGTTTCTTTAATTCATAAACAAGAACCGTAAACACAAGAGCAAAACAAAGACATAACAAATGAACTAAAAACAAATATATTGAAGGTTTAAATTTCTGGGATAGATTTAAATAGATCTTGGGTATATTTTCTCGTTCTTGGAGGTCAGGCCAGGTCAGGTCAGGTCAGGTCATGTCATGTTAGGTGTACGGAATACGCTAGCAGAGGTGGTCAGATGCCTTGGGAATATTGCAGAGTAATTGAGGTCAGGTCAGGTGGCCTCAATACCTGCTTCAAGGTGTAATAGAGGTGAAAAATAATGGGTTTCTTGATTGGATCTTGTTAAGTCAGGTCAGGTAAAGTCAGATACAGAGGCTGGGTGTATGACTGTGGGTTGATGGGTGAATGACTGTGGGTTGGTGGGTGTATGACTGTGAGTTGGTGGGTGTATGACTGTGGGTTGGTGTGTGTATGACTGTGGGTTGGTGGGTGTATGACTGTGGGTTGGTGGGTGTATGACTGTGGGTTGGTGGGTGTATGACTGTGGGTTGGTGGGTGTATGACTGTGAGTTGGTGGGTGTATGACTGTGGGTTGGTGGGTGTATGACTGTGGGTTGGTGGGTGTATGACTGTGGGTTGGTAGGTGTATGACAGTGGTGACAAGGATTATTTGAGCTTGACAAAATTCAGATAGATAGAAGCGTGGTTTAGTCTTGTTCAGTTTAGTGTAAATTGTGTTTAGGTTAGGTTGGGTCATGTCAGGTACAGAGTTTGGCTAGGGTCAGGTGGGGTTAGGTACAGAGGCTGGCCAGTAGGGGGCAGTGAAATTTTGCTCAAAGCTGCACTCTTCAGGCATTGTTCCTTATACATATCTAAGACTCCATGCCAAATTTGAAGTTGATATGTCGAGGTTTAGTCTGCCGCATTTTCTACTGAAATTTTTAAATTTACCTACAGTACTAGCCAAACAGCCGCTGTGGCGGTGCAATGTTCTGTTCAGTGTTTATCAACTTTTTTTTCATATCTCTTATTTCATTTAAGTTGTCTTGTTGCAGATGAGTATGGTGCTATGTCTATATTGATTATCAGCCTCATTTTGTCCCTGATCCAAGGGCTCTGACAGACACCAGTTCACAGAACCGGACAAGACTCCCTACACTGGCTGCCGCTTGTGACCGATACTTGATTAGTGATTATGCTGGAGCTGCCATTGCTACTGCCACCTTAACTGACTATGGCATTATCACAAAGGATGACAAGAGTCAGGTTATTGGACCACATAAGCTGCGGGATGCGAGACAAAAATACCGATTTAAGAGGCAAGAAATTGAGATGGCTAGTTTAGATAATTTGACGTCACTCTATTTTGATGGTAAGAAGACCGCCACTCGTGTGATGATAAAGAATGAGAAGACCGAGAAATGGAGTTCGAGGATGATGGTGAAAGATCATTATGTCATCATGGTTGAGCCTGGCAATGAATATCTCACACATGTGACTCCCAAGACTGGACACGGAAAGCAGATTGCCAAAACTATTCACGAGTTTCTGGTGGAGAAAAATCTAACCCAGCAGCCCATTGTGTGTGTTGGTTGTGATGGAACCAATGTAAATGTAGGATCAGAAAATGGAGTCATTCATCATCTTGAAATGTTACTTGGTCACCCGCTCCATTATTTCATATGTCAGCTTCACGGAAATGAGCTGCCTTTCCGCGCAGTTTTTTATCACTATGATGGTAAACCAAGTGGTCCTGAGCATTGGCGTGGTCCCATTGGAAAGCAGATCAAGGAGTCTTTGTCTGAGCTTCCAGTTGTCGCCTTCCAGCCAGTCAGTTTCCCTGATTTCCCTGTGTTTAATGATGAAGTGGAGAAAGATCTGTCCTGGGATCAGAAATACCTGTATAGGATTTGTAAAGGAGTTATCACAGGTGTTGTTGAAGATGACTTGGCTGCTATTGAGCCAGGTCCTCCCTGTGTGTCAAGGTGGAACACCTTATGGAGTAGAATCCTCAGGCTGTATGTAGCAACATCAAGACCCAGCCATGAGTTGAAAAGAATTGTCATTACAATAATAAAGTTCAGTGCTCCAATGTGGTTTTACATCAAGATACACCCTTACGTAACACACGGCTCAAGGAACGTATTCCAGTCCCTGCTATATATGAAACACCTGAATAGTGAGGAGGAGACGATAGTGAAGAAGGCTGTCCAGAGAAATGCATACTTCGCCCACACAGATCAACTTCTTCTTGGTATGTGTGCAGATGAGGACATGACTGTTAGAGAAAAAGCTGTCTCAATGATAAGAAAAATTAGAGAGGAGAATCAGCAAAAGGAAGAATGCACTGGCAGATCTGAAGAGGAGGAGGAAGATTCTGATGCTGCTGTTGACGAGAATTTGTTAAACTATACTGATGAGGAGGGTAAAGATGGAGATGGGAATGAGGATGTGCCTCCTGTAGTCAACATGAGAAAGGTGGTGACTCCGAAACTAAAGTGGCAAGCAAAAAACTATCATTCCATGATTAACTGGAAGAATGAACTCAAGACTGAGCCTCCTTACATTGCTTCTCTGTCAAATCTACAGGTTAATGACATTCTTGAGACACCATTAGTGGTGCCCAAGTGGCCAAACAGCACTCAGGCGGTCGAGAGAGGCATAAAAGTGATGACTGAAGCTTGCACTGAAGTGACGGGATACGAATCGAGAGATGGATATATTAGGCAAAGATTATTGTCTAGGAAAATGATGCCAAGGTTCCGCACAAAAAAGAATTTCAATATGAACTTGTAATGATTTTCTATACGGTGTACCTGTAAAATAACATGTGAATTAAATCAATGTCACCCATGTAAAATTTATCATTATCCTGGAAAACATTAAATGACACCTAATTTTTGGTATACACTAAAAGTTGACAAAAAGTCGTTCGCGATGCGGCAGGGTAAGTATGCATGAAATGGCATGAAATTTTGCACAGGTGTTTGTTACAGCCATACAAACGATGCCTGAAAAGTGCAGCCTGCAACTCAAATAAAAGTGTGTTTTCCCTGCCCCCTACTGGCCAGGGTCAGGCACAGAGACTTTCCAGGGTAGGGTCAGGCACAGAGGCTGACCAGGGTAGGGACAGGTAGGGAGGCTGGCCAGGGTAGGATCAGGTCGGGAGGCTGGCCAGTGTAGGATCAGGTAGGGAGGCTGGCCAGGGTAGGGGCAGGCA
Organism: Homarus americanus; assembly: GCF_018991925.1. Classification (NCBI taxonomy): domain Eukaryota; kingdom Metazoa; phylum Arthropoda; class Malacostraca; order Decapoda; family Nephropidae; genus Homarus; species Homarus americanus. Next base: position 15,718 of record NW_024715379.1, read on the forward strand.
GGGAGAGCCCGAGGGTGGCGGTAATGAGGGGAGGGGAGCCGGGGTCATATTGATCGTTGATTGATTTGATTTTGCCGCTTGCAGCGGCTACTTTATTGTGCACCCCACACTCATCCTGTGAGCGGTAGCGCAAAAGGATTACAGAGTAGGGTTTACAAAGGGTCATAATAATTAACCCCCGTTGTCAGGATATTATGGCACTGAAAGTTACACAGTATTTCATTTACATTATTTGTTTAGTTCTATACATAAAGGGTAACTTATTCACAAATGCGTGAGAACAGGCGTGTGAGGCAGTATGTCTGGCCTCACACTTTGTTATTCACATTTACGTGGGAGGTATTCAAGCACATTGCGTATTTGGTTCTGTACATGAGAATTGATATAGTTACTAAGTGCAAAAAAGTGGATACAATCTTAATATGTCGGCTATCTTGCCATTAGAGATGAAGTGTTGTGCCATTTCACACACAGTGTGCTTGGACCTGTCCCTAAAAGGTTCTATCTTCACACAGTCGAGGACGTAGTGTTCAAGTGTGTGGCCATATGTATGGCCACACACTTTACATTTAGTTTTGTTTACATCTGCTTGAGGAACATACTGCCAAAGGTACTTATATCCTAACCTTAATCTAGCGGTTACAACATCTTGTAATCTAGTGATCTTGTTACTTGCTCCATATACATGTTTCACTTGATACATCTCATCATGGTAACCTATGGATCGACTAGTGCCTGTTTGCACTTGTCTACTTGCGTCAAACTCATCAATAAGTTCTTTCCTAATTACAGTTTTAAGGGTTCTTTTTGACAGACCCAAATTGTATTCAACGGTGTCTTTGTTAGACGCGAGTTTGGCGAGGGCATCAACTCTGTCATGTTTTATGAGGCCTATGTGAGAGGGGATCCACAACAGTTTGACCCTGACACCCCGGTCAACAAGGCACGCATATTTGTGTCTGGCTTCAGAGACAAGAGCGTGACAACCTGAGTCGAGGGTACCAAGGGCAAGTAGTGAGGATAGAGAGTCAGTGATGATGAGACTGTCAGTAACAGTGGTTTCAATGAATTTAATAGCTGTGAGTATGGCAACTAATTCAGTTTGTAGAGTGGATGCCCAGTTGTTAATTCTAACTCCTTTCTCAATTATATTACCGTCAGGTTGAGTCACAACAATAGCACTTCCAGCCCTCCCACAGGCGGTGTTTAGAGATCCATCAGTGTAGATGGTCTGTGTGATATTATCATCAGTCTGTAGAGTGTGTATGTGTTCAAGAGCTCTCAATTTGGCAGTGTGTTGGAGATAAATGCTTTGTATAATTAATTTTTTAGGCGGATACGTCGGTATTGTGATATCGAAGGGAACTGTCCGCCAGGGTGGCAGGAAGCGCTGTTGTGTCTCAACTTTGTACAGGTGGTCTAGTCCAAACATCTTCATATGTGTAGCTGTAGTTTGGATCCATTTAGACGAGGGCGAGGCAAGGAGCGCCGCCATCACTGTCCCACGGCACCCTCCCCCTGCCCACCACGCCCCCTTCTGCCCGCTCACGACACCACGCCCTCTTCTGCCTACTACCACGCCACGCCTCCTCCTCTGTCTACTACTGCAACATCACGCCCCCTTCTGCCTACTACCACGCCACGCCGCCTCCTGTCTACTACCACGCCACGCCGCCTCCTGTCTACTACAACACAACGCCTCCTCCTACCTACTACAACACCACGCCTCCTCCTGCCCACTACAACACCACGCCTCCTGCCTACTAACACGCCACGCCTCCTCCTGCCTACATTACAACACCACGCCTCCTCCTGCTCTACTACCACGCCACGCCTCCTCCCTGCTCCACTACAACACCACGCCTCCTGCCTGCTCAACACGCCACGCCTTCTCCTGCTCACTTACAACACCACGCCCCTTCTGCCTACTTCAACACGCCACACGCCTCCCTGCCCACTACAACACCACGCCTCCTCCTGCTCACTACAACACCACGTCCTCCTCCTGCCTACTACAACACCACGCCTCCCAGCAACACCACGCCTCCTCCTACCACTACCACACCACGCCTCCTCCTGCCTACTACAACACCACGCCTCCTCCTGCCTACTACCACGCCACGCCTCCTCCTGCCTACTACCACGCCACGCCTCCTCCTGCCTACTGCAACACCACGCCTCCTCCTGTCTACTACAACACCACGCCTCCTCACCTACTACTTTCCTCTCAGACATCTTGCCCTCTAATGCCCACTCTCCTTTTGACACTCCCCCTCCCCTCCTTCTGCGACACAACCCTCCCCCTTCCAGAACACATCTCTCCCTCTTTCCCTCCCATGATAATCCCCCTCCCGTTCCCATGACACAATCCTCCCCTCCCTTTCTCCCTTACAGGACACAATCGCTCCCTTCCCCCTCTCCTCTCCCCTCTCTTTTCCCCCACCACAATCCTTTTCAGCGTAATA
>NW_024715380.1:0-18875 GCF_018991925.1 Homarus americanus
TCAGGGATCTTTGTTATACTCTGTCAGGGGGCTTTGTTATTCTCGATTGGGGGAATTTGTTATACTCGATCAGGGGACTTTGTTATACTCGATGAGGGGACTTTGTTATACTCGATCAGGGGACTTTGTTATACTCGATCAGGGCCCTTTGTTATACTCGATCAGGGGGCTTTGTTATACTCGACCAGGGGGCTTTGTCATACTTGATCAGGGGACTTTGTTATAATAGATTAGTGGACTTTGTTATACTCGATGAGGGGACTTTTATATACTCGATGAGGGGGCTTTGGTATACTCGATCAGGGGACTTTGTTATACCCGATCAGGCGACTTTGTTAAACTCGATCAGGGGACTTTGTTATACTCGATCAGGGATCTTTGTTTTACTCTATCAGGGAACTTTGTTATACTCGATCAGGGATCTTTGTTATACTCGTTCAGGGGGCTTTGTTATACTCGTTCAGGTGACTTTGTTATACTCGATCAGGGGACTTTGTTATACTCGATCAGGGTGCTTTGTTATACTCGATCAGAGGACTATGTTATATTCGATGAGGGGACTTTAATATACTCGATGAGGGGGCTTTGTTATACTCGATGAGGGGACTTTGTTATACTCGATCAGGGGAATTTGTTATACTCGATCAGGGGCCTTTGTTATACTCGATAAGGGGCTTTTGTTATACTCGATGAGGGGACTTTGTTATACACGATCAGGGGAATTTGGTATACTCGAGCAGGGGACTTTGTTATACACAATCAGGGGACTTTGTTATACTCGATCAGGGGCCTTTGTTATACTCGATGAGGGGGCTTTGTTATACTCTATCAGGGGACTTTGTTATACTCGTTCAGGGGAATTTGTTATATTCGATCAGGGATCTTTGTTATACTCGTTCCGGGGGCTTTGTTATACTCGATCAGGGGAATTTGCTCTACCCGATCAGGGGACTTTGTTATACTCGATCAGCGGACTTTGTTATACTCTATCAGGGGACTTTGTTATACTCGATCAGGGATCTTTGTTATTCTCTTTCAGGGGGCTTTGTTATACTCGATGAGGGGACATTGTTATACTCGATGAGGGGACTTTAATATACTCGATGAGGGGGCTTTGTTATACTCGATGAGGGGACTTTGTTATACTCGATAAGGGGCCTTTGTTATACTCAGTCAGGGGCTTTGTTATACTCGATCAGGGGGCTTTGTCGCCTTGATCAGGGGACTTTGTTATAATAGATTGATGGACTTTGTTATACTCGATCAGGGGACTTTAATATACTCGATGAGGTGGCTTTGTTATACTCGATCGGGGACGTTGTTATACCCGATCAGGCGACATTATACTCGATCAGGGGACTTTGTTATACCCGATCAGGCGACTTTGTTATACTCGATCAGGGGACTTTGTTATACTCGATCAGGGATCTTTGTTTTACTCTATCAGGGAACTTTGTTATACTCGATTAGGGATTTTGTTATACTCGTTCAGGGGGCTTTGTTATACTCGTTCAGGTGACTTTGTTATACTCGATCAGGGGACTTTGTTATGCTCGATCAGGGGGCTTTGTTATACTCGATAAGGGGACTTTGTTATACTCGATCAGGGGAATTTTTTATACTCGATTAGGGGCCTTTGTTATACTCGATAAGGGGCTTTTGTTATACTCGATGAGGGGACTTTGTTATACACGATCAGGGGAATTTGGTATACTCGAGCAGGGGACTTTGTTATACACAATAAGAGGACTTTGTTATACTCGATCAGGGGCCTTTGTTATACTCGATGAGGGGGCTTTGTTATACTCAATCAGGGGACTTTGTTATACTCGTTCAGAGGAATTTGTTATCTTCGATCAGGGATCTTTGTTATACTCGTTCCGGGGGCTTTGTTATACTCGATCAGGGGACTTTGTTATACGCGATCAGGAGACTTTCTTATTCTCAATCAGAGGACTTTGTTATACTCGATCGGGGCCTTTGTTATACTCGATGAGGGGGCTTTGTTATACTCTATCAGGGGACTTTGTTATACTCGTTCAGGGGAATTTGTTATCTTCGATCAGGGATCTTTGTTATACTCGTTCCGGGGGCTTTGTTATACTCGATCAGGGGGCTTTGTTATACTCGATGAGGGGACTTTGTTATACTCGATGAGGGACTTTAAAATACTCGATCAGGGGACATTGCTATACTCGATGAGGGGACTTTGTTATACTCGATCAGGGGAATTTGTTATACTCGATCAGGGGCCTTTGTTATACTCGATAAGGGGCCTTTGTTATACTCGATGAGGGGACTTTGTTATACACGATCAGGGGAATTTATTATACTCGATCAGGGGACTTTGTTATACACAATCAGGGGACTTTGTTATACTCGATCAGGGGCCTTTGTTATACTCGATCAGGGGGCTTTGTTATACTCTATCAGGGGACTTTGTTATACTCGTTCAGGGGAATTTGTTATCTTCGATCAGGGATCTTTGTTATACTCGATCCGGGGGCTTTGTTATTTTCGATCAGGGGACTTTGTTATACGCGATCAGGAGACTTTCTTATTCTCAATCAGAGGACTTTGTTATACTCGATGAGTGGACTTTGTTATACTCGATCAGGGAATTTAATATATTCGATCAGGGGAATTTGCTATACCCGATCAGGGGACTTTGTTATACTCGATCAGCGGACTTTGTTATACTCTATCAGGGGACTTTGTTATACTCGATCAGGGATCTTTGTTATACTCTTTCAGGGGGCTTTGTTATTCTCGATTAGGGGAATTTGTTATACTCGATCAGGGGACTTTGTTATACTCGATGAGGGGACTTTGTTATACTCGATCAGGGGACTTTGTTTTACTCGATCAGGGCCCTTTGTTATACTCGATTAGGGGGCTTTGTTATACTCGATCAGGGGGCTTTGTCATACTTGATCAGGGGACTTTGTTATACTAGATTAGTGGACTTTGTTATACTCGATCAGGGGACTTTAATATACTCGATGAGGGGGCTTTGTTATACTCGATCAGGGGACTTTGTTATACCCGATCAGGCGACTTTGTTATACTCGATCAGGGACTTTGTTATACTCGATCAGGGATATTTGTTCTACTCTATCAGGGGACTTTGTTATACTCGATCAGGGATCTTTGTTATACTCGTTCAGGGGGCTTTGTTATACTCGTTCAGGTGACTTTGTTATACTCGATCAGGGGACTTTGTTATACTCGATCAGGGGGCTTTGTTATACTCGATGAGGGGACTTTGTTATACTCGATGAGGGGACTTTAATATACTCGATGAGGGGGCTTTGTTATACTCGATGAGGGGACTTTGTTATACACGATCAGGGGACTTTGTCTATACTCGATGAGGGGGCTTTGTTATACTCGATAAGGAGACGCTGTTATACTCGATGAGGGACTTTGTTATTCTCGATTAGGGGAATTGTTATGCTGCTCGACGAGGGGCTTTGTTATACTCGATAGAGACGCTGTTACCTCGATGAGGATCTTTATTATCTCGATCAGGGACTTTGCTATACTCGATGAGGGCTTTGCTGTTATACTCGATTATATCGATGGGACTTTGTTATTCTCGATTAGGGAATTTGTTATACTTGATCAGGGGACTTTGTTATACTCGATCAGGGGACTTTGCTATACTCGATCAGGGGCTTTGTTATACTCGATAAGGGGCTTTTGTTATACTCGATGAGGGGACTTTGTTATTCTCGAATAGGGGAATTTGTTATACTTGATCAGGGGACTTTGTTATACTCGATCAGGGGACTTTGCTATACTCGATCAGGGGTCTTTGTTATACTCGATAAGGGGCCTTTGTTATACTCGATGAGGGGACTTTGTTATTCTCGATTAGGGGAATTTGTTATACTTGATGAGGGGACTTTGTTATACTCGATCACGGGACTTTGTTATACTCGATCAGGGGCCTTTGTTATACTCGTTCAGGGGGCTTTGTTATACGCGATCAGGGGACTTCCTTACACTTGATCAGGGGAATTTGTTATTTTCGATCAAGGGGCTTTGTTATACTCGATTAGGGGACTTTGTTATACTCGATCAGGGGACTTTGTTATACCCGATCAGTGGACTTTGTTTTACTCGATCAAGGGGCTTTGTTATACTCGATTAGGGGACTTTGTTATAGTTGATGAGGGCAGATCAGTGGACTTTGTTATACTCGATCAGGGGACTTTAATATACTCGATCAGGGGACTTTGCTATACTCGATGAGGGGCCTATGTTATACTCGATCAGGGGACTTTGTTATACACAATCCGGGGACTTTGTTTTACTCGATCAGGGGCCTTTGTTATACTCGATCAGGGGACGTTGTTATACACAACCAGGGGACTTTGTTATACTCGATCAGGGGCTTTTGTTATACTCGATCGAGGGACTTTGTTATACTCAATCTGGGGACTTTGTTATACTCGAACAGGGGCCTTTGTTATATTCGATCGGGACTTTGATATACTCGATCATGGGCCTTTGTTATACTCGATTAGGCGACTTTGTTATACTCGATCAGGGGTCATTGTTGTACTCGATCAGGGGGCTTTGTTGTACTCGATCAGGGGCCATTGTTATACTCGATAAGGGGCGATTGTTATACTCGATCAGGGAACTTTGTTATACTCGATTAGGGGCCTTTGTTATACTCGATTAGGGGCTTTGTTATACTTGATCAGGGGAATTTAATATACTCGATCAGGGGACTTTGCCTTACTCGATCAGGGAACTTTGTTATCCTCTATCAGGGGACTTTGTTATACTCGATCAGGCATCTTTGTTATACTCGTTCAGGGGGCTTTGTTATACTCGTTCAGGTGACTTTGTTATACTCGATAAGGGGACTTTGTTATACTCGATGACGGGACTTTTTATACTCGATCAGGGGACTTTGCTATACTCGATCAGGAGAATTTGCTATTCTCGATCAGGGGGCTTTGTTATACTCGATAAGGGGCCTTTGTTATACTCGATGAGGGGACTTTTTATACTCGATCAGGGGACTTTGTTTTACTTGATCAGGGGACTTTGTTATACTCGATCAGGGGACTTTGTTATAGTTGATCAGGGCAGATCAGTGGACTTTGTTTTACTCGATGAGGGACTTTAATATAATCGATCAGGGGACATTGCTATACCCGATGAGGGGACTTTGTATATACTCGATCAGGGGATTTTGTTATACTCGATTAGGGGCCTTTGTTATACTCGATCAGGGGACGTTGTTATACACAATCAGGGGACTTTGTTATACTCGATCAGGGGCCTTTGTTATACTCGATGAGGGGACTTTGTTATACTCTATCAGGGGACTTTGTTATACTCGATAAGGGGACTTTAATATACTCGATCACGGGACTTTGTTATACTCGTTCAGGGGAATTTGTTATCTTCGATCAGGGATCTTTGTTATACTCGTTCCGGGGGCTTTGTTATACTCGATCAGGGGACTTTGTTATACGCGATCAGGAGACTTTCTCATTGTCAATCAGAGGACTTTGTTATACTCGATGAGTGGACTTTGTTATACTCGATCAGGGAATTTAATATACTCGATCAGGGCAATTTGCTATACCCGATCAGGGGACTTTGTTATACTCGATCAGGGGACTTAGTTATACTTTATCAGCGGACTTTGTTATACTCGATGAGGGATCTTTGTTATACTCGTTCAGGGGGCTTTGTTATTCTCGATTAGGGGAATTTATTATACTCGATGAGGGGACTTTGTTATACTCGACCAGGGGCCTTTGTTGTACTCGATCAGAGGCCTTTGTTATACTCGATAAGGGGCAGTTGTTATACTCGATTAGGGGACTTTGTTATACTCGATCAGGGGACTTTGTTATACCTGATCAGGGCCTTTTGTTATACTCGATGAGGGGACTTTGTTATACTCAATCAGGGGGCTTTGTTATACTTGATCAGGGGATTTTGTTATACTAGATGAGTGGACTTTGTTATACTCGATCAGGGGAATTTAATATACTCGATCAGGGGACTTTGCCTTACTCGATCAGGGAACTTTGTTATACTCGATTAGGGATCTTTGTTATACTCTATCAGGGGACTTTGTTATACTCGATCAGGGGCCTTTGTTATACTCGATGAGGGGGCTTTGTTATACTCTATCAGGGGACTTTGTTATACTCGTTCAGGGGAATTTGTTATCTTCGATCAGGGATCTTTGTTATACTCCTTCCGGGGGCTTTGTTATACTCGATCAGGGGGCTTTGTTATACTCGATCAGGGGACTTTGTTATACTCGATCAGGGGACTTTGTTATTCTCGATCAGGGGACTTTGTTATACTCGATCAGGGCCCTTTGTTATACTCGATCAGGGACTTTGTTATACTCGATCAGGGGGTTTTGTCATACTTGATCAGGGGACTTTGTTATAATAGATTAGTGGACTTTGTTATACTCGATCAGGGAACTTTAATATACTCGATGAGGGGGCTTTGTTATACTCGATCAGGGGACTTTGTTATACCCAATCAGGCGACTTTGTTATACTCGATCAATGATCTTTGTTTTACTCTATCAGGGAATTTTGTTATACTCGATCAGGGATCTTTGTTATACTCGTTCAGGGGGCTTTGTTATACTCGTTCAGGTGACTGTGTTATACTCGATCAGGGGACTTTGTTATACTCGATCAGGGGGCTTTGTTATACTCGATGAGGGGACTTTGTTATACTCGATGAGGGGACTTTAATATTCTCGATGAGGGGGCTTTGTTATACTCGATGAGGGGACTTTGTTATACTCGATCAGGGGAATTTGTTATACTCGATCAGGGGCCTTTGTTATACTCGATAAGGGGCTTATGTTATACTCGATGAGGGGACTTTGTTATACACGATCAGGGGAATTTGGTATACTCGAGCAGGGGACTTTGTTATACACAATCAGGGACTTTGTTATACTCGATCAGGGGCCTTTGTTATACTCGATGAGGGGGCTTTGTTATACTCTATCAGGGGACTTTGTTATACTCGTTCAGGGGAATTTGTTATCTTCGATCAGGGATCTTTGTTATACTCGTTCCGGGGGCTTTGTTATACTCGATCAGGGGACTTTGTTATACGCGATCAGGAGACTTTCTTATTCTCAATCAGAGGACTTTGTTATACTCGATCGGGGCCTTTGTTATACTCGATGAGGGGGCTTTGTTATACTCTATCAGGGGACTTTGTTATACTCGTTCAGGGGAATTTGTTATCTTCGATCAGGGATCTTTGTTATACTCGTTCCGGGGGCTTTGTTATACTCGATCAGGGGGCTTTGTTATACTCGATGAGGGGACTTTGTTATACTCGATGAGGGACTTTAAAATACTCGATCAGGGGACATTGCTATACTCGATGAGGGGACTTTGTTATACTCGATCAGGGGAATTTGTTATACTCGATCAGGGGCCTTTGTTATACTCGATGAGGGGACTTTGTTATACACGATCAGGGGAATTTATTATACTCGATCAGGGGACTTTGTTATACACAATCAGGGGACTTTGTTATACTCGATCAGGGGCCTTTGTTATACTCGATGAGGGGGCTTTGTTATACTCTATCAGGGGACTTTGTTATACTCGTTCAGGGGAATTTGTTTTCTTCGATCAGGGATCTTTGTTATACTCGTTCCGGGGGCTTTGTTATTTTCGATCAGGGGACTTTGTTATACGCGATCAGGAGACTTTCTTATTCTCAATCAGAGGACTTTGTTATACTCGATGAGTGGACTTTGTTATACTCGATCAGGGAATTTAATATATTCGATCAGGGGAATTTGCTATACCCGATCAGGGGACTTTGTTATACTCGATCAGCGGACTTTGTTATACTCTATCAGGGGACTTTGTTATACTCGATCAGGGATCTTTGTTATACTCTTTCAGGGGGCTTTGTTATTCTCGATTAGGGGAATTTGTTATACTCGATCAGGGGACTTTGTTATACTCGATGAGGGGACTTTGTTATACTCGATCAGGGGACTTTGTTATACTCGATCAGGGCCCTTTGTTATACTCGATCAGGGGGCTTTGTTATACTCGATCAGGGGGCTTTGTCATACTTGATCAGGGGACTTTGTTATACTAGAGTAGTGGACTTTGTTATACTCGATCAGGGGACTTTAATATACTCGATGAGGGGGCTTTGTTATACTCGATCAGGGGACTTTGTTATACCCGATCAGGCGACTTTGTTATACTCGATCAGGGATTTGTTATACTCGATTTTTGTTATACTCTATCAGGGGACTTTGTTATACTCGATCAGGGATCTTTGTTATACTCGTTCAGGGGGCTTTGTTATACTCGTTCAGGTGACTTTGTTATACTCGATCAGGGACTTTGTTATACTTGATCAGGGGGCTTTGTTATACTCGATGAGGGACTTTGTTACTTATATGCTCGATGAGGGACTTTATTATACTCGATGAGGGCCTTTGTTATACTCGATTAGGGGACTTTGTTTTCTCGATTAGAAATTTATATGATCAGAACTTTGTTATACTCGATCAGGGACTTTGCTATATACTCGATCAGGGGGCATTATATACTCGATACGGGGCGCTGAATTTGTTATATTCGATCAGGGGATTTTGTTATACTCGATGAGAGGACTTTTTATACTCGATCAGTGGAATTTGTTATACTCGATGAGGGGACTTTGTTATACGCAATTAGGGGACTTTGTTTTACTCGATCAGGGGCCTTTGTTATACTCGATCAGGGGACTTTGTTATACACAACCAGGGGACTTTGTTATACTCGATCAGGGGCCTTTGTTATACTCGATCAGGGGACTTTGTTATACTCAATCTGGGGACTTTGTTATACTCGATCAGTGGCCTTTGTTATATTCGATCGGGACTTTGATATACTCGATCAGGGGACTTTGTTATATTCGATGAGGAGCATTTGTTATACTCGATCAGGCGACTTTGTTATACTCGATCAGGGGTCATTGTTGTACTCGATCAGGGGGCTTTGTTGTACTCGTTCAGGGGCCATTGTTATACTCGATAAGGGGCCATTGTTATACTCGATCAGGGGACTTTGTTATACTCGATAAGGGGACTTTGTTATACTCGATGAGGGGCTTTGTTGTACTCGATCAGGGGGATTGTTGTACTAGATAAGGGGCCATTGTTATACTCGATCAGTGGACTTTGTTATACTCTATCAGGGGACTTTGTTATACTCGATGAGGGGCGTTTGTTTTACTCTATCAGGGGACTTTGTTATACTGGATCTGGGGACTTTGTTATACTCGATCAGTTGTCTTTGTTATTCTTGATCAGGGGACTTTGTTATACTCGACCAGGGGCCTTTGTTTTACTCGATCAGGGGCCTTTGTTATACTCGATAAGGGGCAGTTGTTATAGTCGATTAGGAGCCTTTGTTATACTCGATCAGGGAACTTTGTTATACTTGATCAGGGCCCTTTGTTATACTCGATCAGGGGGCTTTGTTATACTCGATCAGGGGGCTTTGTTATACTTGATCAGGGGACTTTGTTATACTGGATGAGTGGACTTTGTTATACTCGATCAGGGGACTTTAATATACTTGATCAGGGGACTTTGCCTTACTCGATCAGGGAACTTTGTTATCCTCTATCAGGGGACTTTGTTATACTCGATCAGGGATCTTTGTTATACTCGTTGAGGGGGCTTTGTTATACTCGTTCAGGTGACTTTGTTATACTCGTTAAGGGGACTTTGTTATACTCGATGAGGGGACTTTTTATACTCGATCAGGGGACTTTGCTATACTCGATCAGGGGACTTTGCTATACTCGATCAGGAGGCTTTGTTATACTCGATAAAGGGCCTTTGTTATGCTTGATGAGGGGACTTTGTTATTCTCACTTAGGGGAATTTGTTATACTTGATCAGGGGACTGTTTTACTCGATCAGGAGATTTTGTTATACTCGAATAGGGGCTTTGTTATTCTTGATGAGGGGACTTTGTTATACTCGATGAGGGGCCTTTGTTGTACTCGATGAGGGGTCTTTGTTGTACTCGATCAGGGGCCTTTGTTGTACTCGATCACGGGACTTTGTTATACTCGATCAGGGGCCTTTATTACACTCGATCAGGAAACTTTGTTATACTCGATCAGGGATCTTTGTTATACTCATTCAGGGGGCTTTGTTATACTCGGTCATGTGACTTTGTTATACTCGATGAGGGGGCTGTGTTATACTCTATCAGGGGACTTTGCTATACTTGATCAGGGAAGTTTGTTATACTCGATAAGGGGCCTTTGTTATACTCGATGAGGGGACTTTGTTATACTCGATGAGGGACTTTAATATACTCGATCAGGGGACTTTGCTATACTCGATGAGGGGACTTTGTATATACTCGATCAGGGTATTTTGTTATACTCGATCAGGGGCCTTTGTTATACTCGATCAGGGGCCTTTGTTATACTCGATGAGGAGCTTTTGTTATACTCGATCAGGGGACTTTGTCATACTCGATCAGGAGACTTTGTTGCACTCGATAAGGGGGCTTTGTTGTACTCGATCAGGGGCCTTTGTTATACTCGATAAGGGGCCATTAGTATACTCGATCAGGGACATTGTTATACTCGATAAGGGGACTTTGTTATACTCGATGAGGGTGCTTTGTTATGCTCGATTAGGGGACTTCGTTATATTCGATCAGGGGACTTTGTTATACTCGATTAGGGGACTTTAATATACTCGATCAGGGTTCTTTGTTATACTCTATCAGGGGACTTTGTTATACTCGATCAGGGATCTTTGTTATACTCGATCAGGGGACTTTGTTATACTCGATGAGTGGCCTTTGTTTTACTCTATCAGGGTCTTTGTTATACTGGATCTGGGGACTTTGTTATACACGATCAGGGTTCTTTGTAATTCTTGATCAGGGGACTTTGTTATAGTTGATCAGGGCAGATCAGTGGACTTTGTTATACTCGATGAGGGACTTTAATATACTCGATCAGGGGACTTTGCTATACTCGATGAGGGGTCTTTGTATATACTCGATCAGGGGATTTTGTTATACTCGATCAGGGGCCTTTGTTATACTCGATCAGGGGCCTTTGTTATACTCGATGAGGAGCTTTTGTTATACTCGATCAGGGGATTTTGTCATACTCGATCAGGGGACTTTGTTGCACTCGATGAGGGGGCTTTGTTGTACTCGATCAGGGGCCTTTGTTATACTCGATAAGGGGCCATTGTTATACTCGATCAGGTACATTGTTATACTCGATAAGGGGACTTTGTTATACTCGATGAGGGTGCTTTGTTATACTCGATTAGGGGACTTCGTTATACTCGATCAGGGGACTTTGTTATACTCGATCAGGGGACTTTAATATACTCGAACAGGGATCTTTGTTATACTCTATCAGGGGGCTTTGTTATACTCGATCAGGGATCTTTGTTATACTCGATCAGGGGACTTTGTTATACTCGATGAGTGGCCTTTGTTTTACTCTATCAGGGGAACTTTGTTATACTCGACCAGGGGCCTTTGTTGTACTCGATGAGGGGACTTTGTTGCACTCGATGAGGGGCCTTTGTTATACTCGATAAGGGGCCTTTGTTATACTCGATTAGGGGACTTTGTTATACTCGATCAGGGGACTTTGTTATACTCGATGAGGGCCCTTTGTTATACTCGATCAGAGGGCTTTGTTATACTCGATCAGGGGGCTTTGTTATACTTGATCAGGGGACTTTGTTATACTAGATCAGTGGACTTTGTTATACTCGATCCGGGGACTTTAATATACTCGATCAGGGATCTGTGTTATACTCTGTCAGGGGTCTTTGTTATACTCGATCAGGGATCTTTGTTATACTCGTTCAGGGGGCTTTGTTATACTCGTTCAGGTGACTTTGTTATACTCGATCAGGGGACTTTGTTATTCTCGATGAGGAGACTTTCTTATGCTCGATGAGGGGACTTTAATATACTCGATCAGGGGGCTTTGTTATACTCGATGAGGGGACTTTGTTATACTCGATCAGGGGACTTCGCTATACTCGATCAGGGGGCTTTGTTATACTCGATAAGGGGCCTTTGTTATACTCGATGAGGGGACTTTGTTATTCTCGATTCGGGGAATTTGTTATACTTGATGAGGGGACTTTGTTATACTCGAACAGGGGATATTGTTATACTCGATGAGGGGCCTTTGTTGTACTCGATCAGTGGTCTTTGTTGTACTCGATCACGGGACTTTGTTATACTCGATCAGGGGCCTTTGTTATACTCGGTGAGGGGGCTTTGATATAACTCGGTCAGGTGAGTTTGTTATACTCAATGAGGGGGCTTTGTTATACTCTATCAGGGGACTTTGTTATACTCGATAAGGGGACTTTAATATACTCGATTAGGGACCTTTGGTATACTCGTTCAGGGGACTTTGTTATACTCGTTCAGGGGACTTTGTTATACTCGATCAGGGATCTTTGTTATACTCGTTTAGGGGGCTTTGTTATACTCGGTCAGGTGACTTTGTTATACACGATGATGGGGGCTTTATTATACTCTATCAGGGGACTTTGTTTTACTCGATCAGGGATCTTTGTTATACTCTATCAGGGGACTTTGTTATACTCGATCAGGGATCTTTGTTATACTCGTTCTGGGGGCTTTGTTATACTCGGTCAGGTGACTTTGTTATACTCGATGAGGGGGCTTTGTTATACTCTATCAGGGGACTTTATTATACTCGATCAGGGATCTTTGTTATACTCGTTCAGGGGACTTTCTTATACTCGATCAGGGGACTTTGTTATACTCGATGAGGGGGCTTTAATATACTTGATCAGGGGACTTTGTTATACTCGATCAGGGGGCTTTGTTATACTCGATCAGGGGACTTTGTTATACTTGATCAGGGGCTTTTGTTATACTCGATGAGGCGGCTTTGTTATACTCGATGAGGGGACTTTGTTATACTTGATCAGGGGTCTTTGTTATACTCGATCAGTGGACTTTGTTATACTTGATAAGGGGACTTTAATATACTCGATCAGGGGACTTTGTTATACTCGATCAGGGGACTTTGTTCTACTCTATCAGGGGACTTTGTTATACGCGATGAGGAGACTTTCTTATTCTCAATCAAGGGACTTTGTTATACTGGATGAGTGGACTTTGTTATACTCGATCAGGGAATTTAATATACTCGATCAGGGGAATTTGCTATTCTCGATGAGGGGCCTTTGTTATACTCGATGAGGGGACTTTCTTACACTCGATCAGGGAAATTTGTTATTTTCGATGAGGGGGCGTTGTTATACTCGATCAGTGGACTTTATTATACTCGATCAGTGGAGTTTGTTATACTCGATTTGGGGACTTTGTTATACTCGATCAGGTGACTTTGTTATACTCGATCAGGGGACTTTGTTATACTCGATTAGGGGGCTTTGTTATACTTGATCAGGGGACTTTTTTATTCTAGATCAGTGGACTTTGCCTTACTCGATCAGGGAACTTTGTTATACTCTATCAGGGGACTTTGTTATACTCGATCAGGGAACTTTGTTGTACTCGATGAGGGGCCTTTGTTATACTCGATAAGGGGACTTTGTTATACTCGATGAGGGGACTTTTTATACTCGATCAGGGGGCTTTGTTTTACTCGATAAGGGGCCTTTGTTATACTCGATGAGGGGACTTTGTTATTCTCACTTAGGGGAATTTGTTATACTTGATCAGGGGACTGTTATACTCGATCAGGGGAATTTGTTATACTCGAATAGGGGCTTTGTTATTCCTGATGAGAGGACTTTGTTATACTCGATCAGGGGCCTTTGTTGTACTCGATGAGGGGCCTTTGTTGTACTCGATCAGGGGCCTTTGTTGTACTCGATCACGGGACTTTGTTATACTGGATCAGGGGCCTTTATTACACTTGATCAGGAAACTTTGTTATACTCGATAAGTGGCCTTTGTTATACTCGATCAGGGATCTTTGTTATACTCGTTCAGGGGGCTTTGTTATACTCGGTCATGTGACTTTGTTATACTCGATGAGGGGGCTGTGTTATACTCTATCAGGGTACTTTGCTATACTCGATCAGGGAAGTTTCTTATACTCGATAAGGGGCCTTTGTTATACTCGATGAGGGGACTTTGTTATACTCGATCAGTGGAATTTGTTATACTCGATCAGAGGACTTTGTTATACTCGATAAGGGACTTTTGTTATACTCGATCAGGGGACTTTGTTATACTCGATAAGGGACTTTTGTTATACTCGATCAGGGGAATTTGTTATACTCGATCAGGGGACTTTGTTATACTTGATCAGGGGACTTTGTTGTACTCGATAAGGAAACTTTGTTATACTCGATCAGTGGACTTTGTTATACTCGATCGGGGGACTTTGTTATACTCGATTTGGGGCTTTGTTATACTCGATAAGGGACTTTTGTTATACTCGATCAGGGGAATTTGTTATACTCGATCAGGGGACTTTGTTTTACTCGATCAGGGGACTTTGTTATACTCGATTAGGGAACTTTGTTATACTCGATCAGGGGACTTTGTTATAGTCGATCAGTGGACTTTGTTATACTCGATCAGGGGACTTTGCTATAATTGATGAGAGGCCTTTGTTATACTCGTTCAGGGGAATTTGTTGTACTTGATCAGGGTACATCAGTGGACTTTGTTATACTCGATCAGGGGACTTTTATATTCTCGATGAGGGGACTTTGCTATACTCGATGAGGGGCCTTTGTTATACTCGATCAGGGGCCTTTGTTATACTCGATCAGGGGACTTTGTTATACTCAATCTGGGGACTTTGTTATGCTCGATCAGTGGCCTTTGTTATACTCGATCGGGGACTTTGTTATACTCGATCAGGGGACTTTGTTAACTCGATCAGGGGCCTTTGTTATATTCGATGAGGAGCCTTTGTTATACTCGATCAGGGGACTTTGTTATACTCGATTAGGGGTCTTTGTTGTACTCGATCAAGGGGCTTTGTTTTACTCGATCAGGGGCCTTTGTTATACCCGATAAGGGGCCATTGTTATACTCGATCAGGGGAGTTTGTTATACTCGATAAGGGGACTTTGTTATACTCGATGAGGGGCTTTGTTATACCTGAACAGGGGACTTTGTTATACTCGATCAGGGGACTTTGTTATTCTCGATCAAGGGGCTTTGTTATACTCGATCAGTGGACTTTGTTATACTCGATCAGGGGACTTTGTTATGCTCGACCAGGGGCCTTTGTTGCACTCGATGAGGGGCCTTTGTTGTACTCGATCAGGGGCCTTTGTTATACTCGATATGGGGCCTTTGTTATACTCGATTAGAGGACTTTGTTATACTCGATCAGGGGGCTTTGTTATTCTCGAGCAGGGAACTTTATTATACTCGTTCAGGGGGCTTTGTTATACTCGTTCAGGTGACTTTGTTATACTCGATCAGGGGAATTTGTTATACTCAATTTGGGGACTTTAATATACTCGATCAGGGGACTTTGCTATACTCGATCATGGGGCTTTGTTAAACTCGATAAGGGGCCTTTGTTATACTCGATGAGGGGACTTTGTTATTCTCGATTTGGGGAATTTGTTATACTTGATCAGGGGATTTTGTTATACTCGATCAGGGGATTTTGTTATACTCGATGAGGGGCTTTGTTATTCTTGATGAGGGGACTTTGTTATACTTGATCAGGGGACTTTGTTATACTCGATCAGGGGATTTTGTTATACTCGATGAGGGGACTTTTTATACTCGATCAGTGGAATTTGTTATACTCGATCAGGGGATTTTGTTATACTCAATAAGGGGACTTTTTATACTCGATCAGTGGAATTTGTTATACTCGATGAGGGGCTTTGTTATTCTTGATGAGGGGACTTTGTTATACTCGATCAGGGGCCTTTGTTGTACTCGATGAGGGGCCTTTGTTGTACTCGATCAAGGGCCTTTGTTGTACTCGATCACGGGACTTTGTTATACTCGTAGAGGGGGCTTTGTTATACTCGGTCAAGTGACTTTGTTATACTCGATGAGGGGGGCTTTGTTATACTCTATTAGGGGACTTTGCTATACTCGATCAGGGAAGTTTGTTATACTCTATCAGGGGACTTTGTTATACTCGATCAGGGAATTTGTTATTTTCGATCAGGGGCTTTGTTATACTCGATTAGGGGACTTTTGTTATACTTTCGATCAGGGATCTTTGTTATACTCGTTCAGGGATATTCTTACACTTTCGATCAGGAATTTGTTATTTTTCGATCAGGGGCTTTCGCTTTATACTCGATTGGGGACTTTGTTATGCTCGATCAGGACTTTGTTATACCCGATCCGTGGACTTGTTTTTATTCGATCAGGGGACTTTTGTTATGTCGATCAGGGGACTTTGTTATACTCGATCAGGGACTTTTGTTATACTCGATCAGGGGACTTTGTTATACTCGATCAGGGGACTTTGTTATACTCTATCAGGGGACTTTGTTATACTCGATGAGGGGGCTTTATTATACTTGATCAGGGGACTTTGTTATACTCGATCACGGGCCTTTGTTGTACTCGATGAGGGGGCTTTATTATACTTGATCAGGGGACTTTGTTATACTCGATCAAGGGACTTTGTTATACTCGATGAGGGGACTTTTTTATACTCGATCAGGGGAATTTGTTATACTCGATGAGGGGACTTTGTTATACTCGATCAGGGGACTTTGTTATACTCGATTAGGGGACTTTGTTATAGTTGATGAGGGCAGATTAGTGGACTTTGTTATACTCGATAAGGGGACTTTAATATAATCGATCAGGGTACTTTGCTATACTCGATGAGGGGCCTATGTTATACTCGATCAGGGGACTTTGTTATACGCAATCAGGGGACTTTGTTTTACTCTATCAGGGGACTTTGTTATACACAAACAGGGGACTTTGTTATACTCGATTAGGGGCCATTGTTATACTCGATCGGGGGACTTTGTTATACTCAATCTGGGGACTTTGTCATACTCAATCAGGGGCCTTTGTTATATTCGATCGGGACTTTGATATACTCGATCAGGGGCCTTTGTTATATTCGATGAGGAGCCTTTGTTATACTCGATCATGCGACTTTGTTATACTCGATCAGGGGTCATTGTTGTACTCGATCAGGGGGCTTTGTTGTACCCGATCAGGGGCCATTGTTATACTCGATAAGGGGCCATTGTTATACTCGATCAGGGGACTTTGTTATACTCGATAATGGGACTTTGTTATACTCTATGAGGGGCTTTGTTGTACTCGATCAGGGGCCATTGTTATACTCGATAAGGGGCCATTGTTATACTCGATCAGTGGACTTTGTTATACTCTATCAAGGGACTTTGTTATACTCGATGAGGGGCCTTTCTTTTACTCTATCAGGGGACTTTGTTATACTGGATCTGGTGACTTTGTTATACTCGATCAGTTTTCTTTGTTATTCTTGATCAGGGGACTTTGTTTTACTCCACCCGGGGCCTTTGTTGTACTCGATCAGGGGCCTTTGTTATACTCGATAAGGGGCAGTTGTTATACTCGATTAAGGGACTTTGTTATACTCGATCAGGGGACTTTGTTATACGTGATCAGTGCCCTTTGTTATACTCGATGAGGGGGCTTTGTTATACTCGATGAGGGGACTTTTTATACTCGATCAGGGGACTTTGCTATACTCGATCAGGGGACTTTGCTATACTCGATTAGGGGGCTTTGTTATACTCGATAAGGGGCCTTTGTTATGCTCGATGAGGGGACTTTGTTATTCTCACTTAGGGGAATTTGTTATACTTGATCAGGGGACTGTTTTACTCGATCAGGAGATTTTGTTATACTCGAATAGGGGCTTTGTTATTCCTGATGAGGGGACTTTGTTATACTCGATCAGGGGCCTTTGTTGTACTCGATCAGGGGCCTTTGTTGTACTCGATCAGGGGCCTTTGTTGTACTCGATGACGGGACTTTGTTATACTCGATCAGGGGCCTTTATTACACTCGATCAGGAAACTTTGTTATACTCGATAAGGGGCATTTGTTATACTCGATCAGGGATCTTTGTTATACTCGTTCAGGGGGCTTTGTTATACTCGGTCATGTGACTTTGTTATACTCGATGAGGGGGCTGTGTTATACTCTATCAGGGGGCTTTGCTATACTCGATCAGGGAAGTTTGTTATACTCGATAAGGGGCCTTTGTTATACTCGATGAGGGGACTTTGTTATACTCGATCAGGGGAATTTGTTATACTCGAACATGGGACTTTGTTTTTATTCGATCAGGGGACTTTGTTATACTCGATCAGGGGACTTTGTTATAGTTGATCAGGGCAGATCAGTGGATTTTGTTATACTCGATGAGGGACTTTAATATAATCGATCAGGGTACTTTGCTATACTCGATGAGGGGCCTATGTTATACTCGATCAGGGGACTTTGTTATACGCAATCAGGGGACTTTGTTTTACTCGATCAGGGGCCTTTGTTATACTCGATCAGGGGACTTTGTTATACACAAACAGGGGACTTTGTTATACTCGATCAGGGGCCTTTGTTATACTCGATCGGGGGACTTTGTTATACTCAATCTGGGGACTTTGTCGTACTCGATCAGGGGCCTTTGTTATATTCGATCAGGACTTTGATATACTCGATCAGGGGACTTTGTTGTACTCGATCAGGGGCTATTGTTATACTCGATAAGGGGCCATTGTTATACTCGATCAGGGGACTTTGTTATACTCGATAAGGGGACTTTGTTATACTCGATGAGGGGCTTTGTTGTACTCGATCAGGGGCCATTGTTATACT
>NW_024715381.1:0-20412 GCF_018991925.1 Homarus americanus
TATTTCTTCGTTCAGATTTTACGTATTACTCTAATCTAATGCGTTTTTGCGTCGTCGCAGACTACTTCTATAGGCGCATCACCCTCTCTTAAATGTAGCCGGCCTACGCTCTACTCTCGCTCAGCTGGCGGAACCTCAGTGACTCACCACCCTCCTCATCACGCTGCCAGCCATGCCTACTCCTCCTGCTGTCTGCCTCCTCTCCAGCTACTACCACCACACACTCGCTCTGCACCTCCACCCCATCGGTGGTACCATTACAAGCTCAAGTTGTATATGTAACCCTTTTCTAGTATTTTCTATAGAAATAGCAATGATTTTTCATATGTGTGTGTTTCGCTAGGACAAAGGAGGATCAGGAGCGTAACTCTGTATTTTATCTGGCTCTTGTATATGGGAAGGAAAATTAATTAAACCCCGCGTTGTTTGCATTATAATCATCCAGTTTTTAGGAACATAATGTCGTAGTCGTGATGGCGGCTAACGCAAAAACCTTAAGGATTCGTAATACGCTCGCGTCCACAAAACCTTCGAGATCCCCCAGTAGGCGTCCCGTTTTTCTCTGTTCTGGGTAGCGTCTCGATAGGCCGTCTTTTGTCTTAAAAGAACTTTAGTCTAATCACGCAGATTTTTGCCCAGCAAGGCGGCATATGTTTGCGGGACCTGTTGCCCATCAACCCTTTGTAATCAATTTCTTAATTTTGCTTTTGATGGCTCAATTCTGAAACGTATTCATTGAGGATAATAATTTGGGGAATGAGCTGAGTTCGCAAGGTCTCGGTTTCTGGCGTCGATGTGCACAGTAAAATTAATTCATCGAGAATAAGTAAGTGGACTCCTGACCTATTCTGAGTGAAGGTGCAGCGGGCATTCAGCAGTTGATGAAGTGCTTCCAGCCCTTCACTTACACATACTGGTGAGCCATTCCACTGTGTTATGATTCATGCCCGCTATTTCGTGATTTATTACAATTAATAGTTGATTGTTACATAGTGTTTACGATAACGTAGTTATTGTATACTGGGTGAAGTCCTCTTTAAATCTTTAACATCCCCTGAAGTATGATGTAGATTTGTCACTTTATTAGTAAGTGCTGCAGCCCTTCACTTGTGGGTCCTCTTGTGGGCGGTAATGCTGTACGTGGATGTTGTATCACTGTAATGTGAGGGAGATATCCCGGTCCCCATTAGGGATCAGTTACCTTAATGAGGCCAGCCATCAGACACTTCCCAGACTGCACCTATGGCCCCCATAGCTGGCTCAGATGCTGGCCCTAACGCTAGGCCCTATAGAAAGGTGACCCCGGATCACAAACACGCACCACTGGCCCCATCATTGGTGGATGGGTACCTACTCATGTTCTGTGGTGGGGTTAATCCACTGGGATCTTCGGGGTTAGTGCATCAAGTACCCCCATGCGTTGTGAGTATCTCCTGACGACGAAGGTGTTGTGGTGTGATTGTCCCTGGTCTTTGCTGGTGTAACAAAGTGACTATAAGAGTTATGTGTTGTGGTATGTCCCCCCCAGTAGGGTTTAGGAGTGTTATTAGTATGTCTGATGAGTTGGGGTGTTGTGAGTATGTCCACTAATGAGTTGGAGTATTAGTATGTCCCCCCCAGTAGGGTTAGGAGTGTTGTTAGTATGTCCCCCAGTAGGGGTTGGGGTGTTAGTAGTATGTCACCCAGTAGTGGTGTGGCCAAGGTAATATTGAGCAGGAGCATAGTACCAGATTTTGTCTGTTGGTACAAATATTCTTTTCTCCTACATCCATATTAATGTTTAAAATAAATTTTGCCCAGTTGTATGTTATGTCTCTATTTTACCTACAGTATTTTACGTTATTTCTTCCCTATTTACTTATTGCTATCATTACATCTACCCACGGAACACTCGCTCTTCGTCCGCCCTTAATAGTAATAGAAAGTGCTGAGGTAAAAGGTATACAACTGACACACAGGTCATGTATATAAATGGTGGCAGCTCAGGCCCTCCTGTAACTTGGGCACATTGGCCGGGGACACCTGTGGGAAGTAGGTCTATGCATTTTTACACAATGAAGGAAAATAATTCTGAACGGTAACCAGACTCTGAGCATTAAACAATACCTTGTACAGTTAGTAAAGAATACTAGTACTGTAGTTACATTGTACAGTATAATGATCAGTACTGTACTCTGGGACGGAATCATGACCCAGTACAGTAGTAAGGGTGTTAGTGGTACTGGCAATGTCACTAAACTCTCACCCCAATATAATACAAAGTTGGCTATTTGATTTACCGGAAAGTCTTCTCCATTCTCCTCCTCTGACTTCTAAGTTTTGATCTCGTTTCCTCTGCGTACTTGCTGGATAAACCGCCCCAAACGGCTAATGGCCCCATTAAATTAATGAATATAGTAAAAAAAAAGTATGTTTTACTTTTCATTATAAATGGATCATGCTTACAGGTATTTGGGAAAGGGTCGGCGGTAATTATTGTATGGAGTGGGTGGAGTGATGCTGCCATTCCATTTTCTCAGTGCTGTACTTTTTCCCACTGAGCGAGTGGTCAATCATAACAGCAGCTCAGATGACGGGTAACACAAAACAGATCTCTAAAATTATTACTTATTGATTATTTGTTTTTTCAAAATGTTTGCTTATTGTGCGACAAAATATTAGCCTATGTGGTGGTTATTATTATTATAATAATAATAATGGTTGCCCACTTTGTTCAAGGCTGGCAGATGCTGTCAGCTTGGGCCCACTAGATGTAATTTCTTTAAGATGGAAGCTGTCACCAACTAGCAACCACACCCTGAGTAAATAAGACACATGACCTAGAGTCAGGAATATGGTAATCGAGAAGACCAGACTGCACTGTCTCCATTACCCTGGAACATATACACTCAGAATTGATTAGCATCCAGGTCCCCAATAACTGCTGGTGAACCAGGGCAAATGGCATGAGAACTTTATATCAGATTCACTTTCACGTAATCAAGCCTGGGACCCATTTGTAGCACAGGCCGGTCCTTCGACTACCACACCCTGGTCACACGCCTCATGGGTGACAATACCTGCTGTCTTACTAAAGGCCACTATGACAGTACAGGTGAGCCTCAAGATAAAATGTCCTGTTCAGTATTCCTTAGCTGGCAGATGGTCATATTCAAAATTATCTAAGCTGTATGTGATAAAAAAAATAGCTTTAGCATTATCCATCAAATATTTTGATTTTATATGCAAATTATGGATTGTATGTACATATAAATTAACTTTCTGTCTTGAAAGTTCCTGTCTGGAATTATATTTTTTCTACATCAGAGTCAATTTGATGACATTTTATAAAGGAAATATCTTTAACCCCATATTGTGATGTATGTCTCCTTCACTTTAGCCAAACCAACCAGCTCTACAGCTCTGTGTTTGGTTCTTTATGGAGCCGTGGGCTGCACGCCATGCGCGCCAAGCTCCTGGTGTGGCCAGCATCATTGCTGGGTTTTTTGTACTTTCTAGTGAGAGGACTGGCACCTAACATTTAGATTGGCCTGTGTTATGGTGACTGTGAAGTAATATTTTACTGACCCTTTTGTGGCTTTGTTTGTAAAATCCTTGAGTGAGTATCAGCCACTCTCACTATTATTTTTTGTTAATGTCGTTCCCGCTCTTTTTTTTTTGTGACAAGTGCTTTTGCTCTGTGTTTGTGCCCAAGAAGAGAGGAGGGCTGGCAGAAGAGATCTCTAGCAGGAGCTCAAAAGAATAGTCAAAGGTAGCTGCCGAGATTCAATGTCACTGAAAGTGTAAGGAGGCGTATCCTGTATGTCCCAACTTGCGGATAAGGCTTGCACTTTGTTGAGACTGTTATGTAGGAGGACCTAGGTGTGTATGTGTGTGGGGTGGAAGTTCTTTCGGAGCATTTCTTGAGGAAGGTAATATCAGGCAAGATAAATTATTAGGTCTCTGAGAAGATTCGTTCAGATATCTAGGCAGTCCTCGTAACGATCTTCAGGGTGATGCTTCCCATCTAGATACTGTCACCCGTCTGGTCCCGAGGATATATAGGGGTGTCAGTTGGTTGAAAATGTTCGGAGAGTTGTGGACTGGTGCCTGCACTTCGCACCTCAACTATCCTGAGAGGTTGGCGCCTGACTTGCCTGGCTTATGCTGCTGAGGCGGGCAGGAGGCGGCTAATTGGGGTGTATGAAATGCTCAAGGACTTTCTCAGTTAGTGTGTCCTTGGAGCTGTGATACTGCCCACTAGGGGTCACAGCTCCTGAATTGAAGACGCAGATCCAGAAACCTGTGAGGGCAAACTTTTGAGTTGGAAGTTGTGAACTCTTGTAACAATCCTACCAGAAAGTGCTGTGGCGGCACAGTGTGAGCTCTTTCAAGACCAGCTTGACCCAACACTGGAGCAGGATCAGGTACATTCAGGAGCCAGTGCATGCCATGCCAACAGTGCGTAACAGAGGCGTGACCAATCGCCCAGGCGGCCTAACTGAGCCAAGCAGTGGTGAAAGGATAAAAGAAAAAAAAATTGCTTTTTGTTCTGTGTTTTTGCTTTGTTTTTGTGACTGTGAAGTGTAACTGAAATGTCTGGGAAGACCAAGGCATCAGAGACAATATGTCTCTGGGAGTGAGCGTGGCATTGTTAAGCAGCGAGGTGATGTCTCATTACACCTACAAGAGTCCTTAGCCTCGAGAGGTAGTAGGTAGTTGGCAGTACCAAACAGTGCTACCGCCTGGGAGATATTGGAAGCATGGTGTGTTGTTTAATGTAGACCCTGCTGCCATATGGCATCAAATTGTGACCAAGTCCCAGGTTGATGATCTGACTTTCTGTCATTATATACAATTGGGGTCTCAATTGTTTCTCTTACTGACAACACAACATACAGTACCTGTATATATCATTTCTCACTCTTGATTTTTTTTTAGGCCATTATTATTTTTATTATGTACAGTATAATTTTATAAAATTTTTATTATTATTATTATTTTGTTTTATTATACTGGTTTGAACCTCCTAATCCACCCTTTGACCTTACAGTTGCCGGCTATAGAATTCCTGAACCACAGTGGTCTTTGTAAAATACATACCGGTAGTATTAATTATTGATCGTCAATCTGGCTCATCATATTTAAAATTTTTAAGCTAATGTTCTTCTGGGCACACTGTCTCCTAAGGGCAAAGCTGTACTGTATATGTACTCAAAATAATGTAATGATTACCTGGTGCAAACTATATCATGTTTATATTCAAATTAATTACTATCTTATAAGAATTCCAGCAATATAAATTATATTTCTCCTCTGACTTCTGTGACATTTATAAACAAAAAATAAACTTTATCTAAAGGACATAAATAAATAAATAAATACTTCACTAGACCCGTTGCGACTGTCAAACATCACCTCACCTCCCTCTCCTCCAACCCCATCACCCCAGCCAGTAAACAGACCATTCCCATCCCATAATTTTAGCTGTGTTGATTTATGAGTGTTTGTATTAACATAATACAAAAAACAATGTTTTGTTTATTCTAGGTGGGCAGGTGCATCTGGGTAGACTGTCAGTCTTTTTAGTATTTTGTGTTTCTCTCAAGTACCAAACTAAATTATTCCATTGAAACAACACTTGATTTAGTGGAATTTGGTTTAGCGACCTCTCTTGGAACTATATCTGGTATACATCTCCATTCTCTATCAAAAGTGGTCCCTCGGTTAACAGGTTACCTTCCATAAGATTCTAACGGTCATGAGCAATCCCACGATTAAAGTTTCTTACCAGCCGACCTCCACATGTTAGCTTGCATTTGGCGGTCCACCAGCTGTAGTATGTATTTCCGCCAATACAGTAATCGGTTCTAGGAAACTAATTTACTTTTAGTAAATATCAAAGTTTATACTATTCAATCATTTTAAAGTTTAATATTAAATTTTTAGTCATTTTAACAATTATTGAACATAATTGAAGGTAATGAAACTTGTTTTATCTGCGCCATCAACCTCTCAACACACCATACAGGCGTCAGTCTTTGTGTCTTTCACTGGAGGTAACATCTTGCTTGAAATTCTTCAACTAAATGCTTTTTTTTCTGTGTTTGCAAGCAAATTATTGGTCATTTTGAAATTTATTTTACATATTGACAATATATAATGCAGTGCAGTGTTGATTTAAAAATAATCTTGATTTGAGAACTAAAACTTTATATGGGTGGAATACCATGGGGTGACTTCTCTTCACAATGCCTTCTCTTCTCTTCTTCTCCACCCCATTCTAATTCCATCATCATCATCATCCAGGAGCCTTCCTTTATACCTCAAATGGTACTTTTTCTACCTTTTTTGTTGAATTTAGGCAATTTTCGGTGAGCTGAACCAATTCCAAAAACCCATTGAAACAATGGTTTGGGTTAACGAACAACCTTCCAGAGCGGGTTGTGCTTTCGTTAACAAAGACCTACTATGCAGTGTAATTGTAATAAACAAAATAGATAAACAATAATTCTCATTCTGCTTAAAAACAAAAATAGTTATAGTACCTGTACCTGCACATTAGTGATGTTCACCTGTAAAAGAAAAAAATATCTGTACAGTAAATGAAATAATAAAATAAATATGCTTAGGAGGCATGTAAGGAAATAACAAGTGAACTATTACAGAAACACTTGAAATACCGAAGCGCCCCAAACACGGACCAGATGTAAACAAAGGGTATGAGCCACCATGGATACTAAGCGGCCGTCCAGCAAACTAAAATTTTGCCGGACAATAGAGTACAGGTAGTTCTGCTATAATGCGATAATTGTGTTCTTGTAAAATATCGTGTTATAGAAAATCGTCAATAGAAATAACAGGGCTTATGGAGAAAAATAGGGTTAGGTGCAGATTACCAAATCGAAAAAATTTAGTAGTTAGCCTAACACAAAGGGTAGCACAGTCTAAATAAATGTTACATTCATATCTAATAATGAAATCATACAGTAAATTTAACACTTTACCTTGAAAAATATAGATGTAACTTGATGGGGAGAAGGGTGATTTTGAGGTTGATAACATCGAGCTTCTCTTCAAGTGTTATATCCTTTCTTTTACGATAATCCTGGGAATTCTATCATCAGAACGCTTTTGGAGATATTCTTCTTTACCATATTCACAGTTAATACCACAAAATTGGAAATAGTAATAAAAATCGCATTATAGCAAACAAGCGTTCGCGTTATACAAATATTGTTCCGAATTCATAAATCGCGTTAGAGCAAATTCGCGTTATCAAAACACGCGTTATAGCAGAACTCACTGTACCGGATTAGAGAGGTTTAACCTGTACTGTGATGTTACTTATTTTATATATTTGTATTAATTTTATTACTATTAATATTATTATTATCATTATCATCATAATTATTATTTTATTATATTTTAGCCCTCTCCGAGGGCAGATTAGTTGCTCCCGTGAATCATTTTCACGACTGCAGAGGTTTGCAGGGCCTCCCAGACAACCCTCAAAGTCCATATCCTCACTGTCACTATCACTATCACTGACTTGGGCTGGCTGGGTTGTGGTCGGTTGCGGCGAGGAAGTCCTCAATACTACGTTGACGAATAGCATTGATGTTGTCGGAGATAGATCTGGATATACGGCTCTAACTTTAGACAGAAGGTTGTTAGACACTTCATACCGATGGCTTGACGTCGTTGTCGGGATGAGCTTAATTTTCTCCCCAACTCGATGATTTTCACATTATCATGGCTGGTCCAGGTAATTCAATGTTTTTCTCGGTGGTGGGGTCCAGCGGAAGCCATTGGTGGGGAATAGCGGGCACAAGAGAGAATTGTATACGCGGACCGAGAACAATGAAATAGGCCCGGCTAGGTCAGTGACTTCTACCCTCTGGTGGCAGGGCACGTCATGTTACATTAGACCAATCACAGCTAGCGGCGGATGGACGCAAGTGAGCGTAGGCCCAATCACAGTCCGATACGCCATATGACGTCGCTATAACGAAGAGCGCTCTAATGCGCACTACTGAGCCGCTCCCGATATGGTCAAGAATGGACCGCGTGAGTAATGGCCCAGCGTCTGACCTTCAGGCCGCCGCTACAGAATGATGAAATTTACCGTAATTAAAACATTTCATTCTGGCAAGGCAATACGAATTGACCAAACGCTGTAACAAAAACCGCCAGAAATCCAGACTATACTGTATTTACATTCATTATTTCAAACAGAGCACCTAGGAAGTTTATCAGAAATCTTATACATGAATTAACTGTTAAACTCTGGTAACAAATTACGCTGAAGACGGATTTATTATATACAGGTACTCTCGACTTACTACCATTGACTTCGACCGCCGCAGTCGATAAATTATTTTTCAAATTACGTGTTTAGTACCAACGTTTCCGTCCTCAGATGACAGCGGGTGGGCAGCGCAGGTGTGTAAGCATCCACGCCAGAGCCTTCGCCACTTGGTGTTTGACCGTTGTTGGTGTTAGTGATCGACTGTGTACTGACAAAATTTTTGTTTCTAATTCTTTAAATGACTGGCAGTGCTTAAAAAGAGAGTTCTGGTGGTGCTCAGAAGAAAAAGAGACAGTCAATTACTTTTGAGATGAAAATAATAATGCAATATGAAAATGGAAAACGTAGCAACCATTTCACGCGACCTTGGCTTATCACCGACGATATCAACAATTCTGAAGGACAAGGAACGAATTCGTGAGGTAATAAAAGGATCAGCAGCTATAAAGGAACAATAATAATGAAAAAAGACAAGGTCCTATTCATGGCGTAAAAAATTACTTGTGGTGTGGATGGAAGATCAGATACAAAAGCATGTATTTAAGCCTTCTAACCATACAGGCTAACACAAGAAGCCTTTTTCGAAGCCTGAAAGAGCAGGCAGGAGATGAGTGTGACCAAAACTTCACAGCAAGTCGGGTGGTTCTAAAGGTTTAAGAACCGTTACAGTTTGCATAGTGTAAAGGTGATTGGAGAGGCAGCAAGTGCTGATGTGCGTGGTTGAAGCATTTAAGGAGGAGCTAGATTGTGTATCGTGGAGGGAAATTATTTGCCTGAGCAAATATTTAATGTGGATGAAACTGGCTTATTCTGGAAGCGCATGCCAGAACGGACATACATCCACAAAGAGGAGAAACTATGCCGGATTCAGGGCATTCAAGACCGAATCACACTTCTGTTGGGGGATGTAGTTGGTTTCAAGGTAAAACCTTCATGATATATCATTCAGAGAACCCAAGGGCTTTAAAAATGTCAGCAAGCACACACTGCTGTGTTTTATCGCAGTAATAAAGCATGGATGACCCTAGCACTGTTTGAGGATTGGTTCCTGAGTTGTTTCATTCCACGAGCCAGAGTATTGTCTGCACCAAGGGTTGCAGACAATGCTCCGATACCCACCACACCTGGACGACCTGCACCCTGATGTTAAAGTAGTCTACATTCCACCTCACACTACCTCCTATCATCCCACCCATGGATCAAGGTGCTATTACTGCTTTTAAAGCATATACAGTACGACTACCAGGCTGTTGCTGCTACTGAAGGTGAGAAAACGCTCAGAGAGTTTTGGAAGGACTAAAACATTTTAAAATGTATAAAGAACATAGCTGCAGCATGATAAGGTTACAGGTCAGTGCATGAATGGAATTGAATTGAATTGAAACAGTTTATTTAGCCCAAAAAACACAGATACAGAGTGGTTATTAATAACAATAATATGGCTGGAGCCAGTTGAGAACCTGAGCTCTTTTTAGGCATCTGATATACGCTTATACATTTATCTCAAGAAAGTATTTTGTAACATTTAGGAACATCTGGAAGAAGGTCCTGAAAAGATATGTGAACAATTTCAAAGGATTTAATGAAGATGAAGCAATTTCTGAGATTAGTAACAAGAGAGTGGAGTTGGGAAACAGCTGGAGTTAGAAATTGATAATGAAGATGTTGAGCAGTTGGTTGAAAGTGTAGCAGAAGAGCTCAGTAACAAGGATCTTATTGAACTAGATGTACAGAAAACTGCAGAGGAAGAAGAGAGACAAAATGTAGAAGAACCTGCACCCCCCAAAAATTTTCAGTGAAACAAATGGCAGAGGCATTTGTAACTGTATTAATAAGGGGATGCAAATGTTTGAAGAAATGGATCAAAATGTTGAGCGTTTTGCAAAAGTTGACAGAATGATCCAAGATGCACTTGCTTGCTATAGGGAGATTTACGAAAAGAGAAGGCAAACTGTGCAGTCTAAATTGGACATATATTTTAGTCCCCACTGCTGTCTCCTCACGCCCCACCACTGCTGCCTCTTCACTCCCTGAAGATGATCCAATACCTTCAACAAGCAAGTATGTTAGCCTGCCTGGAAAGTTTATTATGATGACCCACCCAGTCCAGTTTCTCCTCTGCTTCATCCAATAATGTAGTCTCCATGTTTAATTAAAAAATTATTGAGGCCCAGTGTGCATTCAGCTGACTACATAAAAGGTATGTGCACAGTAACACAATATCCATTTTTCATTATTGATTACTTTACTGTACCGCATTTCATTTTAGATTTTCTATATATTATTTTCGCCTTTTCGATTACGACCTGGTCGCCGGTCCGAACCCCGCCGTAGTTGAGGAGAGACTGCACTTATTTCACATACACAGTGATTGATTATGCAAAAATCAACAATTTTAAAAGATCAGAATCACACTGAAATATTACACGGCCCTGAAATTGGTGGATGAGTGTGACAGACTTGGCCGCCTGCTTAACAGCCACAGCAGAGGCAGGAAATATAACTGTGAACAACTTCATCTTTCAGTGATTCTGAACTTTTAAAATGTTAGTTTTTGCATAATGTAGTTTTACTGGAATGGTAATTTGTCTTAGTATGCCTTATTGTAAGTAAAATTGTATATAATAAATGCGTCTCCAAAAAGCGTGAATGTTACCAGAGTTTAACAGTTATTTCATGTACAGTATAATACTTGATAAACTTCCTTACGTGCTTATATGTTTGAAATAATGAATGTACGGTATGTATCTTTATATAATTTAGCTAAATATCTTTCTTGTCAGAAATGGTCATCCCAACAATTATGAATGAACTCATTTAGAAATACATCATTACTTCAGCACGAAATCGGACAGATTTGCAACAGCCTATCAGCTGTAACTCTTGAGGAGGGGCAGGGCATCTTTTCACCTGGGAAAAATGCACTATAGTATATCTCATTAAACCCCATGTTATAATGCTCCATATCTACAATATTCAGCCAGCGATGGGTTTCTCAGAACGTAACCCCATCGTATCTTACAGTACCTGTATAGGTAACCCGATATACATAAGCTCAATATACAAAAAATTGTTTTAACGAGTCATATTTTGACACCTCTAAACCAAAGCAAGCAATCACTTTAACAAACAGTAATCCACTTTGACCCTTTTCCTCTAAATAACACAAATTTTTAAAGGAAAAATCAAATTGCAGAAACAGAACAACTTTTGGCTGTCACACAGACATGGTCACAACCCAGGTTGTACAGAGATGCATACTGTATATATTGTATGCTCTACCTCCATCCATGCATGTCACCCCTCTTGGCAATGTCACGTAGTTTTCTTCACTGTATTCACGTGTCTCCTCCTGTACTTTCACACGGCCCACATAAATCAGTCAAGTCCTTGATTTACCAGCCTCTACTGTTGACCCTTCTCTTCAACTTTGTCTTTAGTAATTATGGTAAAAAGAGAGAAAGAAAAAGAGAGACTTATTTTCAATGTATTTGTTCTGTACTATTATTTTTACAGAATGTATAGCTCAACCTACGGGACAGGAGAACTGGCGCCCGTGTAAACAATAAGTGCACAACCACACCCTGCAAAATACAGTCAATACTTAGCAAATGCTGCAGCTCTGAGAATGTGGGTGGAAGCGGGTTTATTACTAAAACAGAGCGTTACCGAGAACAAATTCTGGCTTGAATGTCATGTACTAATGCCGACACGTTCATGATAAGAGGAGGAGTTTGAAACACTACTAAAATTACACCAACCAGATATTGTAGGAGTTGTAGAACTTTGTTGTACAGAACAAGGAGAATCGGCCCAGAGGAATGTGGTTCAAGTATTGCTGGATGTGACTCATTACGAACCTAACTCAAGAATCCTGCAGGAGGGTGTGATTTATCTACGCTAAACAAGACCTTAGAGCCAGCCAGGCGAGGTACAGAGAGGATATTTCAGAAGTCAAGTGGTGTAAAATTAGAATTAAGGGAGGGGACTTACTTATGGAAATCAGATTGTATCTACAGATCCCCGAACTGCAGCAGCCCACTAAATCAAAGAACAGAACAGCAACCAAACAATCTTTAATGGTCTCCTTCCCAGCACACCTCCTTATCATGGGGGGGGGGGGGGGGGGGGGGGTTTAACTATGGCGACATCGACTGGAGAAACAGGTCAACCCGAATGACTTGAATAATCCTGCTCTCTTTTTGGCAAGAAACTCTTGAGATAATTTTCTGTTCAACATGTGAGAGACCCGACTTACATTGAGAGGAACAAACACCAAGCCACTTGACCTCATCATAATAACAAAGCGAGGAGGTATGGTAGTAGCGCTAGGTACCTGCTTGCCCCAGTTAACTCCAGTCACCATACAGTGTTGTCATTCAGATTTAACTATTACCTAGTTCGAATAAGGCCAGGCCAAGGTGCAAATATTACAAAAGTACAATGGGATGAGGGGAAGAGATGAGGGGTATCAACTGGCCTGACTTGTGCAAATTTTAAGAGCATGAACACTAAAACTGAATATCATAACTAGTAAAATGACCCATTTGATGCGATAAATATATACCCAAAGACCAAACAGTGCTTCTAGAATCTGAGGATCTACACATAAGATATCTTGGCCAGTCGACAAATTAAGGAAAACCAGAAATTCAAGGCGTGGGTTGGGTCAAGCGATAGGCAGAACAGGAGGAGGATGTATGCAGAGCCAGAAACCAAGCAAAGATAGAGTGTAGGAGGGCTGAGGAGTTCCCAAGGCTACAGTTTGCCGCAGGAGTCAAGTCAAACCAAAAGGCGTTTACCGCTATCACAAAATCCAGAAATTGGCAGTAGGAGTATCAGACCTAGGAGAAAGCGAGATGGTGATTCACGCCAGATTCTGACCAGGATAAAGCTGAGACATTAGTGGCACGCTTTTCTCGTGGCATTTCTCAGAGGATGCAACTAACCTTCTCGTTTGAGGACAGCCGGTTCGACACAGCACTGACCCACATTGTGTTCTGAGAGGGTATTAGAAATAAACTGTCAGGCTAAAGGTCATAAAATTACTGGACCTGACATGAATGCATCCTAGAGTGCTAAGGGGCTGTACAACGAGCACAGAGCCTGAAGATTCTGTTTGTAAATGCGTTGAACTAAATACAGTGAATGAAGTGGCTTATATTGAGGTGCAACTAAAAGGCGATGGGCTAACTCTGAACAACCTATAGACATTGAGCCTGACCAGCATAATATGTAAAATGCTTGAGTATTATCAGAATGCAGCGATGGAACATCTACTCTGAAACAACGCATAAAGATTGCCAGCACGGTTTTTTATGCGGGAGGCGCTCTTGCTGGCCTGATGCTCAAGGTATTGGATATTTGGACCCATATTCTAGAGCAGGGGTGGTAATATCGGCAATATTACCTAGATTTACCAGACTTTCGTGGTGTACCCACGAAAGGCTGAAAATCAAGCTGGAAAGAATGCAGATTAAAATGTCCTAAGCGTGGATAAGAGACTTTCATGACCGCAAGCAATGTGTGGTATTGATTAATGTACCAATCGTCATCTGTACCTGTAACAAATTAGAATTACCTTAGGTAGTGTATTAGGCCCGCTGTTGTTTGTTTGTTTCATAAATGATAATACCTGTTGTACACTCCTCATACAAATGTTTGCGATGGCGCCAGTTATTTCGGAAATTAGAACCAGCGGACTGTGAAGCTGCAGAAGGACCTCCTGTGGGCTCCAGGGAATGGTCGAAGGAATGGCTGCTGAGATTCAATGTCACGAAGTGTAGAGGGGATGCACCTGGGGGCGTACCAGCGGTGGGCGTACCATATGTCCCCCAGCGGGATGAAGAAAATGTACTAGTTGAGACTGTGTGTGTGAGAAGGACCTGGGTGTGTATGTTGACAAATGAGCTGAAGTTCTTTCGGGCCATTGTGAGAAGAAGGTAAATCAGGCAAATAAATTATTGGGTCTTATAAGAAGGTCGTTTGAATGTCTAGAGCGGTCCGTCCCTCGTGACGATCTTCAGGTGAGGTACTTCTATCTGGAGTACTGTCACCCCATCTGGTCCCGAGATATGCTAGGGACTGTCAGTTGGTTGATGTTCAAGGAGGCCACCAAGCTGGTGCCTGCGCCCGGCATCTCAGCTACCCTCTTGAGATTGGGCGCCTACAGACACTGGCTTATACTACCACCAGGCAGACGGGGACCTAGTTGAGGTTTATAAAGCATCTCAGGGCACTACTCAGTTGAGTGTCCTTACTTGGAGCTAGCGGACGCACAAACCCCCTGAGGGTCATAAGCTCAAGGGTGGAAAGCCGCAAGTCTCCGGAAAGCCGTGAGGAGCAAACTTTTTAGAGTGAGGTTGTAAACTCTTGAACAATCTACAGAAAGTGTTGTGGCGGCACGAGTGTGGGAAGCTCTTTCAAGAGACTTGACCAACACTGGAAGCCGGGTTCAGAGTACATTCAGGAGCAGAGATTGCATGCCAATGTTGCCAACAGTGCGTGACAGAGCGTGACCGATCCGCCGAGCGCTGGGCAACCTGTGAAATATAAAGGAAAGAAGTCGTGACCTGATGATGTGGCGGCTAACAAGCGATCAGTGGCGAAGGATAAAAAGTAAAAAAAGTAAAAAAAAAAATATTGTTGACCAGAATTTTCCCCACTCTGGAACATAACCCAGATAATACTTGGGTTCTACCTTTCAATACTATATATGGTATGTTTTTTTCACTAAACATACAGATTGAACACAACCCCCTTTTCTATGTCAAAGAATGCCTGTACAAGTATATTATACTGCACCAAAATATGAATTAATTAAGAAACATCAGATATATATCACAATATAATTAAAGAATGATTCAGAAGCCATTTTATAGTCAAGTCAAGCCAAAGAGACTCAATCAGGTATTGATCGATGATTTAAACAATTACTGTACACTGTATTACGATGTCTCCCATCCCAACCCTCACCTGGGGTCTAGGGCAGAGGTTCACCTCTTAAGACTTGAGAACTGATTAAACACTTAATCTAGCAAAATTACTGTCACTTACATCTTAATTTACGAAAATCATAATGCATAGTAAATTGTCTTACCTTAATAACTTGTTAAGACTTGAGATCCAATTATGATATCAATATATATGTGAAGCTAAACCACTGTACTGTACACTGAACTTGTATTAAAGCCACTGATAAATGTAATGTTGTCAATGTTGTTTATCTTGTTAAACTCTTTCCTCACAGCCCACTTTATCAGAACTCACCAGCAGCATCTGATAAAAAGAGAGATTGATAAGGAGTCATTCTAAGAGCAGAGAACCAACACCCATACAATATGTACTGTACATCAAAATTGACTTCCTTTTCTAAGACACAAAACTCTCCATTATTTATATTTTTATTAAAGTATTAATTATTATGGAAATAAAATCAAACATAAAGAGAACACTAATTTATGTTGGCTGCTACTTCTACAGCCTATTCATTACTCACAAACAATTAGCAACTTTAGTGTATAAGATGATAACTTTTATTCAATTTTATAATGCCCTGTACCAGACATTGCATTTTTGGTGATTTTCTCATGAGGAGCATTTATACACATGGACTCTTCCACACAGGAACAACTAACCGCTGCCAGTACAGTTACATTATATAATTTAGCTGGATAAGATGAACCCACCTGGTAACATTCAACAGCGGTCAAGGTTAATGAGCTACCTAACAAAAAATCTATAGAAGAATATTTATTTCTTACTTCAAGAATAAACAGAATCTAGTTTGAACCCTTAACAAATGTTTCCCAGCAACCTGTTAACACAATCTAACTTAACCTTATCTACCTAACATAACGCACTCCACCTGAACTAACTATCTAACCTAACCCAACCAAACCCAGCATAACCGGTACAGTATTATAGTGTTTGTGTGCATGGACAGGACAACGCTGAAAAGCAGTTGTGTGTGTGTGTGTTGCCAAACTAATACAGTACAGTATACAATTATGAAAATGGCAACTTTTTCTTTTGGGGGAGATTCTTGATGTAAGAAAGAATTTATCATGTATACAAAAATATACTAAAGTTGTTATTTAGTGAGTATAAACCAAAAGTGCTATGTCTTTGAAATGTTCCTGCTCACAAAAACAGTTATATTGCAAACAAGGAGTCAGGTGCCACAAAGCATCTTTATTTACAAGAAAACTAAGGAAAAATAAAATCCTGTATGAGGTGCGATTCCTCCATCCAATTTGGATTATTCTTGAGGTAAGAAATGTTTTCTTCTATCAGGGTCTTTTGTTAGGTAGTTGGTTAACCAGTACTGTACCTGCCCTCAAATATTACCACTAACCTATCCTTTCTTACCTAATCCAATCAAAGTTAGGTAAGTTAGGTTACTTCATCTTATCATTAATAAATAATATAGTGTAGCAGTATAGCTGGGTTTTGGTAAGTGTTCCTGTGTATAAAATGATCCTGTCAACAATGAAGATATGGTCATCATGTGGACGTAGATAGATTAGTGTTTAGGACGAGATAAACCAAGACAAAAATATGAAAACTGCAAATCCTTGTCATTTTGTGATTTTCTGGAGTAAGAAAACATTTAAACTCTATAGAAAAAGTCCCAAAGTTCCTGATTAATTTTATACATTGTTCCAGAATATTACCCATCAAGGACACCTTTAATTAATTAACAAACCCATTACCGAACTGTTTATGTGTGCAAGGTATTGAGGGTCCGACTAATTACCCAAATGCAGCCAACATAGTCGAATGAAGTCAAATAATGGTCCTAGATGAATAAATCGGACTGCCAATCACTTTCGACTAGTATTTGGTGTCACAAAGTCAGGTAAAACTTCTAATTTAATCTGAGTTAATAGATCGAGTGCATGTACCTAACCTAACCTAACCTAACCTAACACAACACAACTCAGATTAAATTAAGTTTACCAATTTTTGACTTTATGACACCAAATAATAATCGAGAAGTGATTCACAGTCCAATTAGTTTTGCGACTCATCATTTGACTTCATTATGCTAGCACATGTACAACATTTGGGTAATTCCTGCCAGTCGGTACATGCACGCCGATCTATTAACTCAGATTAAAGTAAGTTTTCCAATTTTGACTTTGTGACACCAAATACTAGTCGAGAAGTGATTGGCAGTCCGATTTATTCATCTAGGACCATTATTTGACTTCATTCCGGCTACATTTGGGTACTTAGTTGGACAGGGTATAGAGGCCTACAGGCTGTTGCATAGACAAAGCTACAAGTCATTTTATCATTATACCTCAACATATTTGCAATCTGTGCTTTAGAAGTATAGATACCAAAATTTGTTTTATTTTACTTTCGACAGAGAGCCCCAAAAGCTATAAACTACTGAAACATTTAGATCTCCCTATTTGACCATTTTAACCCCATTTTACCATTCGGAAATGGAAAATAGCGACAATTGAATTTAAGTACTTTTCAGTCTTCGTCTGTGAAGAGTTATCTGCATGAAACCGAGTTAATTATTGTTAGGATCAGGGTGGGCAAATAAGAGCAATTTCTGAGAAAAATGAAGGTCAGATTTGTTTAAAACACACCAAAATACCTCTGCAAAAACATATTGGTCAACAACTAGGGACTCATGTCCGAAAGTAAAAATTACCTCAAAATAATACCAATCTTATTATGTAAGCAATCCTAAAAGACACCTTGATTAACATTACCTGTTTGTGTTCGCTAAGCATACAGTATAATACTATGATAACATTAGCATCATGCATAAAGTAATTTATTTTGTCTTAGCTGTGGTTACCTTTACTTGAGCAAAAATTTAGAGCCGATCTAGGTGTACAGTACAGCCACTTCCTAAAATATAAAATGCGTACCAAGTCTTAGACCATGAACCACATAACACTCAAGGACGCAACGCAAGGAAACACTTCTCCAAAAATTTCTTCCTTGTCAACATAATTATTTGTCCACCGATTATTACACTAATTACAACAGTTCTTGGTATTCATATAATTAGATACTCTAATTCAATAGTGAAATATAAAATACATAATAATGTTCCATCAAATGATATAATGCAGTGTCATAACAACACCTTCATTCCTCCCTTAACACACGAGGCTGCTGGTGCTGTGATCGGGACTCAGGTAAGAGGGCGGCCCAAAGGTTATACCATTTAAGAATAAAACAACACGGGCCATCGTTCTAATTTCTTTAGTAAAATTAGATTGAATTTTGGATATATGTTAGGTTAATTTGTCACAATCTAATGTTTCGCGGTAATAACTTTAAAGTATGATGCAATAGTGATCA
This sequence comes from Homarus americanus, assembly GCF_018991925.1. NCBI lineage: Eukaryota > Metazoa > Arthropoda > Malacostraca > Decapoda > Nephropidae > Homarus > Homarus americanus. Next base: position 18,626 of record NW_024715381.1, read on the forward strand.
CAAATTGTGTAATTGTCAGAGCTAACTACAATACTTTGAAGTAAGCATTGTGAACTGTCAAAAATCAAGGTTCATACTGAGTCCTGGCTCTGATAGTGTGAATAAGTATTAGTTGTGAAGCGAGCTTGTAGAGTCCTTTAAAATTTGCAGATGCAAGGATGAGCAAAAGGTCCACCGCCCAAAGTAAAATAACATACACGAGTCCTATATTAAAATAGGCGATCCCCTTCACAAACAACAACTATAGCAAACTATATACCTGAATTGAGTCTTAACTAAATATATGCTTGAGCCAACAATTGTAAACATGGAGACGATTTTACAATAGGTAGAGGTATGTAATAGTTGTCTAATTTCTTTGTTAGGCTTACTTTTATATTAATTTTACTTCTTACTACCATCGGCTTGTTAGCCGCTTGGCGATCGGTCACGCCTCTATTACTACTGTTGGGCTACTGGGCATGCACTAGACTTGTGAATATACCTGAACCTGCTCCAGTGTTGGTCAAGTCTGGTCTTGAAAAGAGCTCACACTATGTGCCGTAACAATTTCTCTGGGTAGGTTGTTCAAGGGTTCACAAATCCACTGCAAGTTTGCCCTCACAGTTTCTGGACCTGCGGCTTCTTCAATCTTGGAGCTGTGACCCTTGTGGGACGAGCGTCCGCCAGCTCTGGTGAGACACTCGACTGAGTAAGGCCGCTTGAGATGCTTATACACCTCAACAGGTCGCCCCTTGCCCGTCTGTAGTATGCTAGGCAAGTTCAGGCGTCCAATCTCTGGGTAGTTATGCCGGGTGCAGGCACCAGTCTGGTGGCCCCTCATTTTCAACCACCACACCCTAGCATATCTCGGGGACCAGACTGAGTGACAGTGTGGGGCATGAGTTGTTTTGGTTTACACTCAGGATGGGATGGTAGGAAGCCACAATGTGCCTCTGTATACATGTTGTATTGGATGTACAATGCAGCTTGGTGCTGGGAAGGCAGCATGGTAACAAGCGTTGAGTAGAGAGGCTGGTTGGTGAGGGTGCTCAGAGGACTAGGCCTGGTCAGCCATGGTTGCTGGCAGGAGCGAGGGCCGCCTGGCAGGAGGAGGAGGAGGAGGTGTTGCTTGCTGTTGGTGTAGGTAGTAAGAGAGGTCACCACGAGGTCACGTCTTATATAGCGGAGGTAGGCGTGGCTTAATAGTTGACCTCTGTCATGTAAGGCGGCGATGGTTGACCTAGATCACGAGGCATACACTGGGGACTTGCGGTCGACTTCTCAGCGACAAACAGCGTTTGTAGGGGAGAATCACACAACAGTACTCCAGATGGGAACCACTACCAGATCGTTACTAGGACGGACCGTCTAGATATCTGAACGACCTTATAAGACCCAATAATTTATTTGGCTTGAATTCCATTTTTCCTGTGGCCTGAGAACTTCAGCTCATTATCAACATACACACCTAGGTTTCTTCATCCCGTTGGGACATATGATACGCCTCCTTACCGTTGGTAAGCCCCAGGTGCATCCACTTACACTTCGTGACATGAATCTCAGCAGCCATTTCTTCAACCATTCTCAGAGCTCACAGAGTTCCTTCTGCAGCTCTTTACAGTCCTCATGGTTCTTGATTTCCCGATATAACTTAGCGTCATCGGCAAACATTTATTGGAGGAGTGTACAACGTCAGGGCATGTCATTTATGAAACAAAAAAACAACAGTTGGCTAATACACTGTCTGTGGTACCGCTTGCAACAAGTACAGATGATGATTTCTGCCATTACTGTTCTCCCAACCT
>NW_024715382.1:0-12261 GCF_018991925.1 Homarus americanus
GGGAGGGAGGGAGCTGCATTATCCTGTCATGCTGGGGAGAGAGGGAGAGGGAGTTGCATAATGTTGTCATGCTGGGTAGGGAGTGAGAGGGAGCTGCATTATGTTGACATGCTGGGGAGGGAGGGAGAGGGAGCTGCATAATGTTGTCATGCTGGGTAGGGAGTGAGAGGGAGCTGCATTATCCTGTCATGCTGGGGAGAGAGGGAGAGGGAGTTGCATTATGTTGTCATGCTGGGGAGGGAGGTAGAGGGAGCTGCATTATGCTGTCATGTCGGGGAGGGAGGGAGAGGAGGTCGCATTATGCTGCATGCTGCATTAATATGATGCAGCATAACTCCAGCAGTCTCACTACAGCTTTGTATGTTTACTGTGTGTTTACAGTCGAATGAAAACCTGAGAGACTACTCAATATAAGTCCTTTCATTATCATTGTCACGGACACGGACACAAGAATTCAATGGATCTAAGTAACGAAAATAAGGAATAATTTAAGTTGTTGTCAAAGACTTTCATATGATTATTGTTTATAACTGAAGGTCTTGGAACTATTTTATCACAACAAAGAAATATAATGCAGTAAAACATGGACAGTGACGAAGTAAAATAAAGAACAAACACAAACTGTGACATAGAGAACATCCAAGATACAGGAAGACAAACAATAGTAAAATGACAAGGACAGTCATGAGGACACTGAAGGTGAAACTAACAAAAGATACCTGGAGGAGTTGTTATAAATATTGATTTATGTTTTTAACTTTTGTACTTTTTTGAAGATTTTGTTTTCTCCATAATACAAAAATATCGGTTAATATTCGTTTTTATTCCAATAGGTATTTGGCATTTTTTTACCATTATCACTAGGATTATTTTCAGGTTAGGTCAGGTGAGGTCAGGTAAGGTAGGTTAAAGAATACCAAAATACAAAAAAAAAAAAAATATCTACCAATTGGGGAAATTGGGATGAAAATTTTTTTTTAACCAATTTTCTCCAAGAGGTGTAAGATGATCTTGCAGCTTCATACAAATTCACTAAACAACAATAATAATCCAAGAGTTAGTAAGGCATCACCTGGTCATATTAAGCCCACCTGGTGAAGATAAACATGTTGGTAATGTTTGTATCGTGACTGAACCACCTCACACGGCAGCCCTGAGGCTTTAGGCCACTGACTTAAGTGCTTACATTATACAAAATAACGCTCTGTAATGGCCGATGATGCTGTTTTGGTTGTCTAATTGTAGTTTCCAACACAGTAATTACAGCAGGTATCTTTTTATTATCCTGCCATTAAAATAATTAAGTGAATTTATAGACTTACGTAACATCATGAAAGTATAAACCGATGAATTAAAATTAAATAATTATCTTATAAAACAACTAATCTATTTAATTTTCCTTTGAGAGTTAAAGGGATAAAATACACACTAACTGGAGTCTAACTAACCTGGTGTGACTCCTCTCCGCCCCACCCAACACATAATCATCCACTCCAGGTAACCTTACACCGCCTAATGGAGCCAAACCTAATAGAATCACACCGAACTTATCCAAATAAACTTTTCAGTGGGTAACCTTGACTCTACCACACCTTGGCTTTAGACGCTAGTATAAGTCTGGCTGGAGGGACCGTAGTCATTATAAGGGAACCTTTTTAATAATAGCCATTACCTGCCTCCCGTTAACACTAATGAAATGTTCCTAAAATTAAACAAACTACAATTAAATCCAAATCCTTTGAATATTTACATAATTTACTGGAGTGTTTCATTATGTTAGTGTGGGGGGCGTTTGTTGTGGCCGGGACTCCTCTTCAGATAATATAAATACAGATAATGTTGTTTTAATAAGTAATCTCTTAATGAAAATGTAGAAATTAGAGATTAACAAATCTGGGTGTTACGAGTTGAGGGTTAGAATATAGTTATACGTCTACCCAGATCCCAGCAGGTAGCAACAATAAAAAAAACGAACAATCGGACTATAAAAGGGTAGACAAAGGATGCGAGTTTCGTTGTATATAATAGAGTACCATAAATCCATAACAAAATATTCAGCTTATAAATTGCCTTAACCATACTTAACCTAAACATTAACAGTATATACATATTTATACAACATAAAATAATCGTGAAGCAAGGTGGAGGTGGGAGAGACAATATAAGATTACAAATACTTAAGTGCGGAGCTGAGATGGCTGACAAGTAAGGCTGAGTATTGTAGAAGACGGTAGGTAGTCACTGTGCCGTAGGTTTCCAGGATAGGTGATCCTGTGGTCACTTCCCAGAGCCAAGTCCTCTCTCCTCGAATTGGAGCTGACAAAGAAGACTGAGGAGGTGACGCAACAACCAGGATAGGGAGAAGGGAAACCTCGGAGTGGTAACTAAGACGAGTCATACTCGTGTCTCGTCCCTAGATGGCGTTGCTCGTGGTGGTGGGTAGGTAGATCAGGACAATAGATGGCGTGGTTCGTAGTGCGGGGTGGAGGGGTTCGTAACAACAGTTATCCTGATTTCTTAAAAAGACAATAGAGGAATAGAAAGAAGGAGGAGGAGGAAAGAAAAGCATAAAAGAAAACAATATATAAAGATGAACAACAGAAAAATGAAGAGTATAGAAAGAAACTTGAATGATCAAAAGACGATATAGTAATCTGATTCAAACTAATCACTATATTAGATCAGATCAGAGCAGATCAAGGTTAGGTTAGTTTTGGTTAGATAAGGTCAGGTTAGGCTAGGCTAGGCTAGGCTAGGCTAGGCTAGGCTAGACTTGTTTTACACAAGGTTAGGTTAGGTTAGGTTAGGTCAGGTTAGACTAGAGCTAGCCTAGGCAAGGTGGGTGGAGCTTTGCCGACGTCAGCAGGTAGACTCCCTCGCTTACCTCTCACCCCTTATAAACAGAACATTTTATGGTTCTATATACTATACTTTGTTATCTCAGTATCTCACATAGAAAATAATACTAATAGAGAGTTTAATCTTGCATATAACTTTAGCTAAGGACACCAGTCAGTGTGGTGGGTGACACACAGAAGGAAAGGTTAAAAGAAAAACAATGTATTTCAGTTATAGTCATGTATTTAAATAACTGCAGCTTAAGATAGGGTAATTATAACTATATATACAGTTGCCTACAGGAGTTCGTTTCCTCCCTGTTCGTCTATTATACTAATAATGTAGACATGAGGTGACAGGAGTTATGACTTCATATGATAAGTGTTACAGTCACTGACAACAGATTATCAAGATTATAGGTGAATTGGAGAACTGAGTTAGAGCAGGTGATCACAGGTGCTGCCTTTGCCTCCAGGTGTGAGTAATGTGACAGGAATTATGACCTCACAAGACAAGTGTTACCTTCACTGACACTTGTTTCATCAAAAGATTAAACACGTAGACGTTTACAGTCATCCATAGACTCACATTTATGGTACAACAGTTGCAGAAGTGCATGCAACACACCTGGTTCCACATTGAGCTGTGAATCCAACGATGCAGTGTACTGATAGATGGGAAACGAAATTGACTTCTATCAGGCAAGTAGTGATAAGCTTTCGGGCTTAAGCTGCGAAAGGTCAGTACTCGACTGATATCCTCCTCAGACCAGTATATTACAGGGACACCAGTTGAGAACAAAATCACTTGGGAAGAGAAAAAAAACAACTAAAAACATCATTAGTCGCAGCAGTAGCCTTGATAAAAGTATTTTCTCTTTGGTCTTGCAAATAAATCCTCTCCTTCTCCCATCCTTTTTTTTTTCTCAGTGAGAGGAACATCTCTCTCCCTCCTTACATCATCCAGTTCACGTTGTAAATCCACAGTGATCATAACTGGTCTCTCTTCCTCTGACTTGTCTGCTACTATTAATGTTCCTATGTCCAATAGGGCACACAGAGAGAGAATTGTAACTATGTGCAGTGCCTACAGGATAACCTTTCCTCCCTGTTGTGCTCATTATAGCCAATAATGCTGGAGCATTAAGGTGGGGAGTTCTTAGGTCAAGACTTTTGTTGCAAGGAGATTAGGAAGCAGTGAGGGACTTGATTATGTTCTCCCTCCTTGGCTGGGATAGGCGTAGAACATAGAGAACCTCAAAATGGAGAGAGCGCTGCAGGGCCTATTGGCCGCTGAACGGTCCGTTTACCCAACCCTAATGCTCATATGGGCATCCAACCTATGTTTAGAAGCAATTCAGCGTATTCGAGTTAATGATAATATTTGGTAACTTGTTCCATTCATCCACTACTCTGTTTCCAAACCAGTGTTTACCTATTTCACGCCTAAATCTAAATTTGTCTAATTTAAAACCATTGTTACGAGTTCGGTCCTGGTTGGATAATTTGAGTACCTTTATAATGTCCCCTTTGTTTAGCCCTGCCTTCCACTTATACACCTCTATCAGGTCGCCCCTCGCTCTACGTCTCTCAAGGGAGTGCAAATTAAGATGCTTTAACCTGTCTCTATACTCAAGGTTCCTAATGCGGGATTAGTCTTCATTCTCCTCTGAATTCTTTCCAGAGTTTCTATATCCATTCTGTAATACGGTGACCAGAACTGAACTGCATAAAATCAGGTGTGGTCTCACAAGAGCAAGATACAGTTTTAGGATGACCTCGCTAGTCTTGTAACCAACACTCCTTTGTATGAACCCAAGTACTTTATTAGCCTTGTTACGAGCAAAAACACATTGTTTCCTTGGCTTAAGGTTCCTACTTATCATTACTCCTAAATCTCTCTCGCAGTCGGATTTCTCTATGGCATCGTTGTTCATCTGGTATCTGGTTTCCCTGTTTACATCTCCTATACTAAGTACTTTACATTTGTCGACATTGAATTTCATCTGCCATTTTCAGACCATTCGAAAAATTTGTTTAGATCTTCCTGTAGTTTTGCCCAGTCCTCGTCAGATTTGATAACACGTCCTATTTTAGTGTCATCAGCAAATTTACTTATGTTGCTCTCTATGCCGATATCTATGTCGTTTATGTATATAATAAACAATAATGGTCCAAGTACTGAGCCTTGGGGAACTCCACTTGTGACGTTGCTCCAATGGGACTTAGTGCCGTTAATGCTCACTCGCTGTTTCCTGTCCTGTAACCACGCCCTAATCCATTTAAGGATGTCACCTTTGATACCATGAGCTACCTTTCTAATTAGTCTTTCATTAGGGGACTCCTGTCGAAGGCTTTGCTAAAGTCGAGATATACCACATCATAATTATTGCCCCTCGTCCACTGATTCGAAGCAGTAGAAAGAATGTTAATAGATTAGTTAGACAAGAACGTCCGCTTGTGAAGCCATGCTGGGAATCATTGATCAATCGTGCTTCTCCAGGTGATTTCGAATAGAGTTTGAAATGATTGCTTCCAGTAATTTGCCTACTATTGATGTTAGACTGATTGGGCGGTAGTTAGAGGATAGTGATCTATCCTCCTTCTTGAAAATCGGTATTACATTCGCTATCCTCCAGGATTCTGGTACTACACCTGTTTTTAAGGACATGTTAAACAACTTTGCTAAGGGCATACTAAGCTCTTCCTTACATTCCTTTAATACTCTGGCAAATATCTCATCGGGACCAGGTGACTTATTAGGCTTTAGTTTGTCTATTTGCTTACTAACATCGTTACTAGTCACTACTATCTCACTTAATTTGTTTTCTTCACTATCTCTGAATAGAGTCGGTGCCTCGGGTATCATGTTTAGATTTTCGGTGGTGAAAACTGTTGAAAATATTTATTCAAATTATTGCTCATTTCTCCGTCGTTATCAGTGAGCTCGCCGGAGTCTGACCGTATTGGTCCAATCTTTTCTCGTGTTTTAGTTTGATACATTTGGTAGAATCCTTTGGGGTTTGTCTTCGCCTCCCTTGCTATCCTTACCTCATTATTCCTCTTTGCTTTCTTTATCTCGGTTTTAACTCTACTCGCCAATACCCTATAATAGTCCCGGAGGTGAATTTCGCCACGATTTATCCTTCTACCTATAGCCTTCCTTTGGCCAATGATGTTCTATAAAAATAATTATTTATCCATTTAGGGTCATTGTTGTCTGATCTGAGTTTTTTGTATGGTATGTTCTGCCTTTGTGCATTAAGTAACTCACTATTTAAATTATCGTGGAACTCGGCAATCTCAGATCTCGTTATCAGGTCTGTGTCATCTGTCAGGTTCACGGCCAAGCGCGACACCCCCTCTCTCAGCTGCCTCTTTAAACTGTCAAAGTTTGCCCTTCTGAAATCTGGTACTTTAGTGGAATTTTCCTTACGTCTGCCCTGAAAATCTAACTGGAATCGAATTTCTTTGTGATCGCTGTTTGCAAGTTCGTTCCCTACCTCGATATTGCTAATGAGGTTTTCTCTGTTCGTCAGAACTAAATCCAGTATATTATTACCCCGTGTGGGTTCGGTTATATGTTGACTTAGGAAACAGTCCTGGATCGTCTCGAGAAAATCCTCTGATTCTGAGTTACCCGTAAGGACAGTCCAATCTATTTGGCCAAGGTTAAAGTCGCCTACTATACAGACTTTGTTGTGTATGGAAGCCCTGCGCATTTCATCCCAGATAAGTCGCTCATTGACGCTATCAAGATTGGGGGGGTCTATATATTACCCCTGTGATTAATTTTTCCCGACCGTCGCTAAATTCTATCCAAATTGTTTCTGTATTCCTCTCAGTTTTTATTTCCTTATTTATTTCACACTTCAGATTATCCCTAACATAGATTGCTACTCCGCCTCCTTTCCTGGTCTGCCTATCGGTATGGAACAGTTTGTAACCCGCAATTTGGTATTCGACTGGTAATTCACGTGTGTCTAAGTTGATCCATGTTTCAGTGAATGCAATTATATCGATTTCTTCGGTACATACCAAGGCCTTAATATCATCCATTTTGTTTCTCATACTTCTACTGTTCGCGTAGTATACATTTAAGTTAGTCGTGTTCTGAGTCCTTCCCTTACCGCGTTTAGTTTTAAACTCCCTGTCTAATTTAGTTTTGTCATCATTCCTAACACTATTTCCCTGTAATCTTTCGCCTTGTTTACCCGCTCCCACTGCAGTCTCCTCCACCCCCTTGCCCCTATGTTCTCTTAGCAGTTTAAAGACTTCGATATCTTTTGAACTGCCCCCTCTAGAGCCCCAGCCAGGGTTGCTACTCCATCCCTAGACACCCCATCCCTAGCATAAAGGTCCCTTCTGCCATAGAAGTTGTCCCAGTTGTCAATGAATGGGACTGATATTGACTTGCAATATCTGTCAAGACGGTCGTTAACACCAACTGCCCTTGACAACCATTCACTGCCAACTCTCCTTCTAGGCAGGACACGGCATATGATAGGGATCCCTCCCTTAGTCCTAATACGATCTATGGCTGCCTTGAACTTATCGAGAAGCTCCTCGCTCCTACACCGGCCAATATCATTGCCTCCTGCACTGAGGCAGATAATGGGTTTGTTCCCATTACCAGACAAGATATTGTCCATCCTGTCAACTATATCCCCAATTTTCCCCTGGCAAACACACACTCTCATCCTATTTTTTGTTTCTTAATAATAAAAGGCCCTGTCCATAGCTCTTTAATACGTGGGAACAACACAAGAGGCGGTTTTCTGTACAGTCTAACAACACCAGTGACGATCAATCCTGTGTCGTCCAGGGCAGAGTTGGATCCTGACATCAATTATACAGACATTCCAATCCACCAATTCTATTTATCTCATTCCACTCTTAGGTAAGGTGGATCAAAGGGTATAGAAATCTAGAAGGGTGAAATAACATTGGTGGAAAGCTAGAGTGGAAACCGACAGGAAAATACCTCCCCCTCCCCACAAAAATATTTAACACACGGGTAGAAAAATCAACACACATTGTATATATCCTGACTTTACACATGTAGTATACCAAGTGAATCTATAACACCCACGGAGATTCACAACACTTCAAACTAAACTATCTTACAAAGCCTAACGTGTCCTCAATTAGATCAGGTTGGGTATAGTGATTCTATTTCCGGGAGTTTATTGTCGCTACATGAAACAAACACGGCGGCGAGTCCTACAGCTACACACTGTAATGGTCGGCGGAGCAAAGGACGAGACAGCGACGCGTACTCATTGGTGGAGCTTTAATAACAACAGCATGTGGTAACTAGGAGATGTGTGTGTTGTGAGGTAGTGAAGGACCACAACATCTCACGTTTTGTGTTACACGTCAAAGACTGAGAACCATTGGAAATGTGACCAATTAGAATTGGGGCCCATTAAAACTGGGACCCAATAGGACTGGGGCCCATTAGGACTAGGGCCCATTAGGACAGGGGTTCATTTGATAAGATGCCCACCTAGTAAAAGTGCAAAAGAGGGGATGCAAGATTATTCTCTCCCCTTCCTACTCCACATAACAAGAAGCGCTCAACACACTGACCCTTTCGACTCTCACTGACCATCACCACGACCACATCTGCAAATTTGCTAAGAAGCTTCTACACCATCCTCGACACCGGCTCCTACTACCACCTGAGATCCCTAGCCCGAGAATTGCTGTTTGACACCACAACCGCATCCAGCCCATAAGTGCACGAACTGATCGCTATAAGAACAGCCCAGTCCCAACCATTGTAAAAATTATCAATAACTTGTATTAAACCAGTGTATTCACTCCCAGTAAATACTACTTCTTGCACTGTCACTATGTTGAAATGCACTGTAGTTTGAGCTTTTCCCCATCTAGTTATTATATATCTTATTTGTATCACTTATGTTACTTGTATATTATTTGTAATTCGAAACCCATTCCCCAAATATGTAACTGTATATTTTCAGCCCTCTGGCTGCCAAGCTCTTTCAATAAACCGTTAATTATTATTATTATTATTATTATTATTATTATTATTATTATTACACTTAATTCTACCAGTTGAATCACAGGTGATGGCCGTCAGCCACGGTAGTTGAACACCAACTCAAAACAAGGGTTCGACTCCCTAATGAGAAAAATGTCCAATAAACAACATTTCAGGTCGAGTTGTTTACATATTGAATGGGGGACGGCCATCTTGTTTCCCTTTTTCACTGGGGGATTCTGCCGGCCGGTGTCACGACATGGCCGCCGGAGCCCATATAGCCCCTTTGTTACTACTGCTGCCGGATACACCTGTGTTGTAACCATAGGTGTATCCGGCACCTATACACACCCGCCTCGAAGTCAGGTGTAACCACCACCTGTACACACCTGTACATCACACACAACACCTTCCACACTCCCAACCAAACTTAAAGCAATTATTATATATCTATAGTGTAACTAACTACACATTACAATACACTGAAATAATAAAACAAAAATATATTCAGAATCTAAGAGAAATATAGGAGAATAATCCTTAAATACAAACTCTATAAAACTTAATCTTGGTTACACCGCATTTTTTTCAGTAAGACAATATATATAATTACATTGGGCAGTCCATTACCACAAATTACACTGATAAACGGTACGTAATGGATACTGAATTACAAGTCTCATAACTAAGTCTGGCTAAAACAGTGGTAGACATTGTTTAGACATAAGCCAGTTGACTGCTGAGGTGAACATTAAACTAGTATGATAAAATAGCAACCAATGATTTGAAGATTAATTAATGCAAATGTGAAATACCTAAGAGAATAGCAAATAAATGAAATACACCAACGCGATAAATAAATAAGAATGAATGGAAAATTGTTGAACAATAAAATGAAAATAAGAAAACGAATAAACAGTAAAATGAAAATAAGTAAGAATAAAAAAAAGAATAACAATTACTACAATAAAACTAAATAAAACAAAATAAACAGAAAAGAATAAGAAACACAATAAATAAATAACACAGCAACACAAACAACATCATTTACTGTGTTACTTCACATCAACGTGTCCAACATTTGTCTTGACTCCATTTTCGTGAATATAACACACATGCCGGTAAAAAAAAAAAACACCAACGACAACAATAAATAAATAAACATTAAAAATAAATTCAATATATTTTCCCTAAGATTTTTTTTACTACGAAGTCAGGGCAAAGAGTTTGTATACGAATCTTCCTCAACATAATGCGGGGAAGCAGTTCTTTCACCACAGTTATACTCGTAGGTTATACTGTAGAGATCCCCGTGTTCAGAATACAGAGCCACTTATTGACGGTACAGTTACAGCCATTTATTGACGGTACAGTTACAGCCACTTATTGACGGTGCAGTTACAGCCACTTATTGACGGTACAGTTACAGTCCAAACTTCTTGTACACTTGGGGGCGGTTGACAACATGTGAACGCTGCTTGCATTATAAATTGTCAGAATAAAAAACTAAAAAAAAATCCGATACTAAGAAAAAACTGAGTAAATTAATGTTAAAATATCAATCTACCTTACCTACATCACCTCCTTAAGTAGATGGTATATTATCCAGCATGTCCAGGGAATACCCGAGGAACCGACTCTATTCAGAGATAGTGAAGAAAACAAATTAAGTGAGATAGTAGTGACTAGTAACGATGTTAGTAAGCAAATAGACAAACTAAAGCCTAATAAGTCACCTGGTCCCGATGAGATATTTGCCAGAGTATTAAAGGAATGTAAGGAAGAGCTTAGTATGCCCTTAGCAAAGTTGTTTAACATGTCCTTAAAAACAGGTGTAGTACCAGAATCCTAGAGGATAGCGAATGTAATACCGATTTTCAAGAAGGGGATAGATCACTTTCCTCTAACTACCGCCCAATCAGTCTAACATCAATAGTAGGCAAATTACTGGAAGCAATCATTTCAAACTCTATTCGAAATCACCTGGAGAAGCACTGATTGATCAATGATTCCCAGCATGGCTTCACAAGCGGACGTTCTTGCCTAACTAATCTATTAACATTCTTTTCATCAGTTTTCGAATCGGTGGACGAGGGGCACAATTATGATGTGGTTTATCTCGACTTTAGCAATGCCTTCGACAGAGTCCCCTACGAAAGACTAATTAGAAAGGTAGAAGCTCATGGCATCAAAGGTGACATCCTTAAATGGATTAGGGCGTGGTTACAGGACAGGAAACAGCGAGTGAGCATTAATGGCACTAAGTCCCATTGGAGCAACGTCACAAGTGGAGTTCCCCAAGGCTCAGTACTTGGACCATTATTGTTTATTATATACATAAACGACATAGATATCGGCATAGACAGCAACATAAGTAAATTTGCTGATGACACTAAAATAGGACGCGTTATCAAATCTGACGAGGACTCGGCAAAACTACAGGAAGATCTAAACAAATTTTTCGAATGGTCTGAAAAATGGCAGATGAAATTCAACGTCTACAAATGTAAAGTACTCAGTATAGGAGATGTAAACAGGGAAACCAGATACCAGATGAACAACGATGCCATAGAGAAATCCGACTGCGAGAGAGATTTAGGAGTAATGATAAGTAGGAACCTTAAGCCAAGTAAACAATGTGTTTTTGCTCATAACAAGGCTAATAAAGTACTTGGGTTCATACAAAGGAGTGTTAGTTACAAGACTAGCGAGGCCATCCTAAAACTGTATCTTGTTCTTGTGAGACCACACCTGGATTACGCAGTTCAGTTCTGGTCACCGTATTACAGAATGGATATAGAATCCTTGGAAAGAATTCAGAGGAGAATGACAAGACTAATCCCGGGCATTAGGAACCTTGAGTATAGAGACAGGTTAAAGCTTCTTAATTTGCACTCCCTTGAGAGACGTAGAGCGAGGGGCGACCTGATAAAGGTGTATAAGTGGAAGGCAGGGCTAAACAAAGGTGACATTACAAAGGTACTCAAACTATCCAACCAGGAGCGAACTCGTAACAATGGTTTTAAATTAGACAAATTTAGATTTAGGCGTGAAATAGGTAAACACTGGTTTGGAAACAGAGTAGTGGCTAAATGAAACAAGTTACCAAATATCATCATTAACTCGAATACTCTGAATTGCTTCAAACATAGGTTGGATGCTCATATGAGCAATAGGGGTTGGGTGTAAACGGGACTGCCCAGTATGGGCCAATAGGCCCGCTGCAGTTTCCTCCATTCTTATGTTCTTATGTTCTTATGTATTGTCTAAAATAATACAGTATAATTGGTTATTTTACTTCAATTATGACCTTGTGTGATAATAGGACATAGTACCATAATAAACCTTTTCTCGAACTGTTAAATAACTCAACAAAAATAATAATAATCCATTCTAAACAACGGATTATCAGAC
>NW_024715383.1:0-15491 GCF_018991925.1 Homarus americanus
ATGGATGATAGATAAGATCTGTACATATCATATTAAGTGTTCAACACTAGGTATTTATTGTCAACTCCAAATTAAATATGTTGTGAATAAAACTTTTCAATTTGGTCTTGTCTCATGTCATGCCTTTATACAGGTGTGTTACCAAAGTCAGAATAAAAGATTGTCTCCGGCCATCTTTTTTCTTTTATTATGTCCCGTAATATTCCCCCCGCCGAGAGCCTCCGTCGTTTATTTTTAATGTATACGGAGACCGAAATCACAAATTTACGGTTTACGACGAGACGCGAACTTGCAACGTCACGGAAGAAATATTGGCCGAACATTTATGGTAAATAATTTATTTGTTCACCTACAAAGCACTTGGAGATGGTTTAATATTGCCACACGATCAGATTTTCGTTGTTTTACCCCGTAATTTCCTTCATGTTTCGTGCCCTGCCCGCTATGGGTGATTTATGATCGTAGATAGAGAAAAAAAGATGTTAAAATTAAAGAAAAAGTTGTATCCTTTTTATTACGATCATCCAAACATTTGTGGATAACATGAATGAAATCGAAAAAGTGCTTCTGGTGTTAAACATTTAAACCACGGCTTTGAGACTGTCTGGGCGACCGACGCCGAGCCCACGTCTCCACCTTTCAGTCACTCACCTGTGGTGTCCCCGAAGATACTACTAATGTTTGGAAAGGCAGTTGTCAAAATACCATCCGGAGATGCTTGTCACTGATCTGTCAGATTCAGAAGAGAAAATGTCTTTAAATTGCAAAAAACTCATCTAGAACAGATGCTTCCAGGTCACTGGAATAGGTACTGACAGCCAATAGTGTCATACTCCGTTAAGAAGGTAAACCGCTTCTTTATTTCTGTGCTGTAATTCATTCGTAATATGGTGTAGAAATTGTCCACCTTGGATCAAGTTGAGTTTCAGTGCCAACTGATTCGTCCAAGAAATGTTTTGTCTTTTTTGTTGTCTCTGTGTAGACAGGCTCAGCAAAAGCCCTAGCCTGATCTTCTATTTCATCAAAGTGACCCTGTCTCATTTCTGAGACGAAGCTCTCATACAGTTTCACAACTGACAGAAGGTCGGTGTGAAGTTTTTGAAGTGATAAGCTGGTTGCATTGAACCTTGTTAAGATTTTTTACCATATTACAGTAAGAAGTGCTGTTTGAAATGCTTCCATTCGTCTTATGAGGCCTTCACCTTCAAGCTACTGTCAGAACATATTATGTTCTCCAGTGCTGACTTTATCTCAAGGTAATGTAAAAACACTGCTTTAACAGCATCAGGCCTCGCACTCCAGCGAGTTTCTGAAAGGGATTTCGCTACAATCCCTTCATCCGGTAGTGCAGCTGATGATCCCATCTATATGTGGAGGTTGAGAAGAAGTTGTATAAGGCTTGTAAAAATGTGGAATTTGAAACAGACCCAAGGCAAGGAGTGACCTGCACAAGGGACGTAATATGTCAGGGGATTCACAGCCTTTATTGTGGCAGTGTAAATGCCTGACATATTGGCAGCATTGTCATAACTCTGCTCTCAAGACGAACTTGTGTAATTAACTGTACAACAGTTGAGGCTATGCTCTGTGCACCATGGTCATGTATGTCTATGAACTTATAGAAATCGCTCAACTATGAATGTAAGTTGGTCAGTATGACTAACATCCGGTTTGGAATGTACACTAACTGAATAATATTTGGCTTGTTTCACTTCACTTATGATAATTGATTGACCATTTGCTCACAAATCGTTTTTGAGAGATATGAAGTGTTTGCACAGCACCAGATGGTGTGCAAGAAAAGGGTCCAATTTGGCCAGGAGTTGCAAGGTAATTCCCATTGTTGCTAGAGCCTATTCTTTCATCAATACCTGTGAGAGGAAGACCTCTCGATGTTAAAATTTGTAGTGTTTCAACTATGCGCAATAGAAGTTCTTTGCAGTATATTGTCTCCAATTCTACTTGCAAAGGCAAAGTGGAATCAATTCGCCTTGCTGTAATTGGCCTCACACCACAACTGAGATTTTATGCTCTCTGCCACTTTCACGTTCGGCAACTGTACGGCGGCAGTTTTTCCAGTCGCTAAACGCATGGAACGCAAAATACATCTCCAGTTTTTGGAGAATACACAAGCCATTCCCTTTTTCATCATGTAAACAAGGATTTGGGCACATACCGAACTCTTTCCTTTTCACAATTTAGATCAAGAGAATGATTTAGTAAATAGTCAATCGGTTTATCATCAACTGTCAGCCGGATCACTCGACACACACACACACACACACAAATCCAACTGAGACGAATCGGACGAAGCTTCAGTCACAGGTGGTACCGTAGGGTTACGCGATGTTGTCCCGCACTCGGGATGGGTTGGAGAAAGGAAACTGTTAATGGTGGTTTTCTTATATAAAATATATTATATACAAAACAGTCTGGTGCTGGGAAGTTGCTGCTTGGAAGAGGAGACGAGATGTGGCGTGTTGAGGAACGTAGGGTAGAATGAATTTCAACGGCGAGACCGAGAGGTCATACACTCGGCTACCGGAAGTAAACCCGGATGCCAGCGTCGCAGGTGGCGACCCCCCCCCACCCCCGTGAGAAAGTCGCCGAATCCCGTCTCATTGGAATGCGGCTAGGCTCGTCAGTTTGTAGGAGAGTATCCACTACGGTACTTGCATTGCTGTAGGTGGCGATTTACTTAATCTCAGCTGACCTCGTTTCGTCATCCGAATCACTAAAGTGAACCTCTACTGTGTCATCCTCTGGGAGTTTACTGTCACTGGGCTCTGAATCTCCTTTTGGTTTAAAAAAAATGTCAGCTTTGGCTACTTTTAAGTTCCTCTTTCGTGAGCAGGGCCTCTCTACATATCAGGGCTGGTCGACTTGAAACCACACGAATGACTCCAGTCATGTCTCACTTTTGTGTGTGTTGGGAATTTGTACACTATCAATAAATATACAGTTAATGAAAAATGTCTCAATGTTTTAATTTCCTCAATATAACTGCATATGGCTTCCAAATTCTGCAAAGAAGTGTTCAAATTTCAATATTTTCCCGGGTGGGGCCTCCACAAAGAGGCTGGCTGCCCATGGGTAGTGTGTGCAGGTCAGAGTTGGCGGTACAGTGTGTGTGAAAAGTGTTTCAATACGGTTGGTAAATTCGATTTGATGTTCGGGCATCAAAATTATCTAATTTCAGTAGTACTTGGAAACATCTGGCTATCCCCAAGGACAAGCCACTCGTCTAGTTTTACTAACAACAAAGACAGTTGAAGCTTTCAACATCATTTAATGGATGTTCCAACTATAATCAGATATCTAAGTTGCCTTAACATATACCACCACTGTTGCAATTTCAAATTCTGTGTCGTTATATTAAAGGCCCGTCCACTCGATCGAGCAGTGCCCGTCGTTGAGCGAAATCATGGTCAGCCTGCCTGGTGGTATATAAGTATTACAAGTGTTATACGTACGTGTTCCCCGCTCAGTGTATAACCAAATAAGCTTATGCAATGTACAATATTGGCGTGACGGGAGATTGTTTATGTAATGAGGACATTCGTGTGTGCGTGTGTGTTCTTCGTTCCTGCCGATCTCGTCCCATAGCTTCCTGTTTATGCATATCATAACTAACATTATTCAATCAATTTTTATGGACTACAAATCTCACCTGCAAGTAATCTTCCTCGAGTACTTCATACATGGCTTGACAAGTTGCAGGTATTATGCGAGACAAACTTTGTTTCGATATCCTCGTGACGTGTAGGTGCACACCAGTTGAAAGATATACAAGCGCTGCCTCTAGACGAGCCTCTGCAGATATACTCTCCCTCATATTGGTATCCTGGTTTTTTTTGTATATGGTTCCACTTTCGCTCGAAGTTTGTAAAAGGTGTTAGAGTCCTTTGTCATGTAATTGGTGATGTCTCGCTCGTGTCCATCTTGCCGTTCACGTAAAATCGTGGCATGACTTCAATACTTTTTTTCCGACCTAACCACTCTATGCACCATCCCTTTTTCTGCATTTGCACATAGCAGCAATTATTATAGTACACAACGATATGATCTTTGCTTTTCACTGTCGGGCGATTATTCCTGCGATCGTAGCGTATCCGCCACTGCAGACCACTTACTAGCGCCCGACTATGACTGACGCCAACCACCCCCGTGTGTACAACACACAAGCTTTGCCCGGTAAAGGGTCAAAGCCCGCCGGGCACTGCTCGATCGTGTGGACGGGGCTTTAGGAACAAGGAAGTCTCGGGTGCAAGTCTCGGGTGCACTCTAAGATGGAAAGAAAACGGAGGACTCAGACGTCCTGAGAAATCGGTCGTCTCAGACGGGTGACTCGTTAAAGAAGGTATAGCTACACGTTAACTCACAAACCACCCTCCGCTTTTATTCTCCTTCTGTACTTCCCACTTAACTATACCTTGCTCTAAATATCCTTGTTGACGGTTCTCTTATCTCTGACATGCACAACCGTCGTTATTACATCTTTAACCCACTTTGCTTTTTCAATGCCATTTGTCTCAATTTCAAAGCCTTTCCCATGTTGAACAAGTAAAAGGCAGTCTTTTGAGATGAAAATACTCTAATATACATTGCGGCGGAAATCCAATTGAAGAAGCGTTTTAGAATTGTCCAAACTACAAATTCACTACATGACCAGACCTCTAATTTTACCTTGATTTCGACTGAATATTGAAAGATTTGGGTCTATATTTAGTATTGCAGTGGTCATAGATGGAAGTTCATATTTTTATTTATAGGTTAGACTTTCATATGTCTTGCTTGGAATTTAGTATTTTACCACTTCTGGTGTTATTAGACAATACTAAGATTAGTTTAAACCAGTGATGATCGTACTTTAGTACAGGGCCACTGTGGATACGAGAATGTGTACTTTGAACGATTGGAAAGTAAAAAGCCACACATTAATGTCATCATTTGTCTATTGGGTTATGTTGTGAAAAAGTAATACTAATTTAAGAGGAGTAGAGCTGTATTTCCCGAAGCGTTTAACACCATTAAGTAGAGTATTTGAGAACTATTTATGGGCAAACTTTCAAACAGCAGACGTAGTCGAGATTTTATTATACTCTGGGTTTTGATTTAGTAAAAGCAAGGATTTGGATTATTCCATAAATAGAAAAACTTTATTGGTTACATATACTGGATATTCAATATGTACAAGTTTGACTTTACTTGCACAGAATGTAATGCAATACAGCTCATGACCCACAAATGGGGTAGAAGAAATAACAAAGATACTGGAAAGCAGTTTTTTTGGAGACCAATTTCTTGTAGTTTAACACTAGGAAACTCACTGTAATGCTGTGGGAAGGATCCACTAACCGCGGTAGAACTGGAGTAGGAAAGGAATTGTTGCGATCGAGTTCTCCAGCAACAGGTAAATTTTGTAGACGCTCCGAATTGTTCTTGTGGTGACACTGCAGCTACCTCGGTCAACTCGTATAGGGTTCATGGTCGTTTGAGGAGCGTGTTCTAGAAATAGAAAGAAGATTAATGTTATGTAAGCCTGGCGGAATGGTTTAACGCGAAACTTATTTAAAAAGTTTAGTTTAGGTAATATCAAGACTAATAAAATTTCCCTTTTTTTTTTTGTCAAGTGAAATTTTAAACAATAGCTTCCCAATCGCCAACAAATAATTTACAATTTAAATATTTGAAGATACACTTACAGTACAGAAGATGTTGTAGCGTCGTCGCGTGCCAGTGTTCTGTGTTGACGTCCGTCTACCAGGCTTTATATACAGGCGGCCCACACTCCCTGACCAATCACAAGCTGTTTTAGGTTAAATTGTAGCCAATGGGAACATTGCCTTGTTATGACGTCAAAGTGACACCATGCCGGAGGGAAACGCCGTTTGGTTGTTTGATGACGAGTAAACGATTTAAACTTTATTGTGACACGAAAGTAGTGTAAAACGTGAAAGGAAAATATTATGAAATCGTATTCAGTGCTTTACTTATCTTGGATAGAAATTGTGAATATATTACAACAGCAATATTGGCCTCAGTTTAAGTCTGAGACATTGTTAAGAGACATATACATCAAAATAGTACTATTGTAATATTAAAAAAGTCTTAAACTTAAATAGAATAGTCTAAAGAAGTTAATATGAGGAATAAAATAAGATGACAGAGAGAGAAAAACAATGAAGAACAAAGCACCGAGTTAATATTAACCTTTACTTGAAATTGACCATAGAGCAGAAACAGTAAAATTAACAAAAGACAGACATATGTTACAACAATGGAGAAGAAAACGTACACGTTACAACAAAGTAGAGTAGAGTTGTGAGCAGGGCCGGATTGAAGAGTGGGCAAAGTGGGCAGTTGGCCAGGGGCCTCCACATATTATAATATTGTATTGATTTGGTTGATTTTATTTTCAATCTTTAAAATTCATGTTTATCACGTGATAGAAATTAGGCTAGCTACTCGTTGAAATTGACGACTGGGTGGTTTTCCTATGAACCGTCTATTTTTAATGAATGCTGTTGTTTGTGGTGCTAATAATATGATATTTAGAATTGCGGAACTCCCAGATGTTTAGGTTCGCTTCACTCGCTACCCCACCCTTTTGGGGTAGTTATAATGAGGGGGGCCTCCACAGGTCTAATAAATCCGGCACTGGTGGTAAGTGGTATTAAGAACCTGGCAGGCCTCTCCATACAGTGTACCTTTAGACTAACATAACTAATATTTAACAATTAACATTTAACATTGAACTAACATCTTAGCCCAAAAAGAAATGTGACTACCCTCCCAGCTACACAAGGACCTGGGCGGGCTCACTAACTCCAACAATAATAAAAATAATAATAATAAGCAGCATTATATAAATAGAGCAATATTAATACAAAGGTCTGACGACCCAAGGGAGCAGAACAAAGATAAAACACCAATAAGAAAGATTCTTTCTACTCCTACTGTATTTCAGTTTCACCACTTTTCCCTCAACCCCTAATAATTTTCTTTCACCTCTTAACTAAAGATTTCGTACTCGTACTCGTGCTGTTTGTCCTCTGCGGATGACTATAATATACTCGTCAGTTACATGGAGCAGTTTCTAGTTGACATAGCAATGGTTAGAGAGATATTTACTATCACAATTTGATAATGATTTATTGGGTCAGGTCTCAGCTCACACGTACCTTAGAGAGTAAATGTGGTACCTGATAATATAGAGTACATTTATGTCAAGGAATTATTATATAACATTTAGTAGCACGTAAGATGGCATAGTATAGAATGTTACCACGATGTTTTTGTTTTACATTGTTTGAATTAAGTTATAAATATATACTGTACGTAAAGTATTTGACGGTAATGGGAAAACATTACTCGGGGTCTTGACTTTATTAAATTCACCGTTGATAGTTCTCACCAAGGAATGGAGATGTGAGTAACTGATTGTAGGGTATGTTGTTATTTCCATCTTGGAAGGAAACTTTATTGACTACGATACTGCGACCTATGTCTATGGTGCAAATACCCAAGAGCAGTTGATCTGGATAATCCCCTCGTTTGGTTGTGACGGTGTTTACCGGAGAAGAAGTTCGGGGTCCCGGAAAGCAAGAATCTGGCCGTTTTGAGCTCATATATTTTGGCTATATTTCATGAAATGGACTTTGTTGGAGTTTGTTTGAATAATGTTGAAGATGAGACCAGAGTTTTTTTTAATGTATCCTTGTACTTTGACGCCAAGGTGAAGAATAAAATGTTGAAAATTTGAAGTTATTCGAATGAGGTGGTTCGGTGAGCAGAGAGCAAATAATTTGACGGTTCGGCGGGAAGGTTGGGGTATTTAAAGGTCGAACCGGCAAGGATGCATCAGTTACAATCCGATCCTTGTGTCTGGTGTTAGAACTCCTTTAGTTTGTGAAGAAGAAAAGAAAAGAAAAGTAAAGTGTAGTATATAAAGTAGTGTTTAGACATTTGTTTGTTTGGCTGTTAGTGTTCCGCATTGGAAATGTTTTCTTAAACATTTTCTGTGGTTTTTAATACAAGTTAAAGAAGTATTTGGCCTGTGAAACGTATTTAAGATTTCTGTCTGTGGTTAACTAGGGAGATTTTGAAGTTGTTATTAATTCAAGTTGTTAGAGTACAGGATATTTAAATTGAAGACGGTAGTTTAATTGAAATGAAATCGTTTAAGTGTTAAACGTGTTAAGCGGTTTAAAAAGTTGAAGTGTTAATAGTGTACTTTGTGAAATTGGCGGAATATGTTGTGTTTTTGCAAGAAATCGTGTTATTTCGTTGGTGAGTGATGGAAAGTGAATTCATGAGCATGTAGATTGTGTAGCAAGTTCATTATTAAAATATTGTCTGTATCTGAAGTTGTTTGGATGCGAAGTTCAATGTAGTTTTAAGTGATGGTGGTGGAATCTTGAAAATGAGTGAGAAGAAAAGAAAGCTGCAGCATTTATGTGTGCCTTGAGCTTGGACTGTTCATAGTGATCGTGGTGGATCTTGAAAATGAGTGAGAAAGAAAAAAGATGGAGCATTTGTGTGCCAAGTAGTAAACCATACGTGTGTGTTTTGATGCGTATAGTAGGAGATTGGAGGTGTTGTGCATATAGTGAAGTGGAAAAGAAAATAAATGTGCCGACAGCGACGTTTTGGTAAACGAGGGGTGAGGGCAGGTAAGTGACTATTGATGTTTAGTTTGTTTAGCGAGGTAAAGATAGGGATTTGACATGAATAAGAATATTGATATGGGTGAGCCAATTGGTAGCCTGCTTTGAGTGTATGAAAAATAAGCGGCATAAAGCACGAGACCCAGGGTCGGGTCGATGCATCTTTAGCTGACTACATTCCAAACGTTCGACTTTACTTTTATCCTCTTCTCCACTGATCGGCTTGTTAGCCGCTTGGGCGATCGGTCACGTCTCTTTTCCTTTATATTTTTCACGAAAAGGTCGGCTCGCTAGCCGCCTGAGAGATTGGAGCGCCTGAACTTGCCTAGCTTATACTACAGACGGGCAAGGGGGGACCTAGTTGAGCTTTATAAGCATCTCAGGGGGCACTACTCAGTTAAGTGTCCTTGCTTGGAGGTGGCGGACGCTCGCCCCACAAGGGGTCACAGCTCAAGATTGAAGAAGCCGGAAAATCGTGAGGGCAAAGTTTTTCGGAGTGAGGGTTGTAAATTGTTGGAACAATCTACCAGAGTGTTGTGACGGCATCGAGTGTGAGCTCTTTGAAGAGAAGACTTGACCAACACTGGAGCGGGTTCAGGTACATTGAGGAGCCGGTGCATGCCCAGTATTTGACAACAGTGCGTGACCGATTGCCCGGGCAGCTAGCGAGCTGACCTTTTGGTGAAGAATATAAAGGAAAAGAGACGTGACCGATCAGTGGCGAAGAGGATAAAAGTAAAGTCGAACGTTGAATAGTCGGCTAGATACATCTGACAGTTGGTGCAGATGTGTGTTTTGGGTTGTATGACTTTTAGGAAAATGATTAAAGGAAAGGTAGAATTTTTTGGTAATAAAATAATCCTTGTTATTTAAAGTCATGGGAAGTTAAGATATGTTGGTATATTTGGTTAAATAGTGAAGAAAATTGTATTAATGAGAGTTTTGTAGTTGGCATAAAATGTAGTGGGTGTTTTTTTTAAGATTTTGTAGTAGTTTATTTTCAGAAAATAGCAACCGCAAGGAAGTCGCAGTGGGCTGCCGCATGAGCGTTAAGTTGGAGCCAACTAGCGTGGGAAAGGTTGATTTTTGCAGAGACGTGACCGGCACAGAGGTAGACCCCGAATTTGGAGTTTAGGTGAATGAAATTGTTGAATGGGTGTTGTGTTTGTGCTGTTATATACTGGAGGCTATATAATGGTACTACACTCTCGGTTGTGTGTGTTTATGGTCGTATTTTGTTGTCGTCTGTTATGGTTCATGTGTTAGTTTTATACGCAGACGAGAGTGTTGTTAATTGTTATTGTGTATGTGCTTTTGTTTCATTAATTTTGACTAGTTTGTTGTAAATTTTGAAGGTTGATGCCTTTTATTGCAGGTGTACGGAAGGCTTATACTGTGGAATAGAGAAGAGAACGTGGTCTAAGTTTGTAGGTGATGGCTAGCGCGTCTACACTTGCGGTGAGGAATTCGTCAATATGGTATTTAAAATGGAAGGTGTAGTTGTGTTTGACTAAAGAGAAGTTGTAGCTGTAATTTGAGAAGTGGTTCATGGCTAATATATTTGTATTGAGAATTAGTGTAAGTTTTATTGGTTAGGTAATAAATGCTTTTTTCAGGTTGTTGTTGGAGGTGGAAGGAGCCGGTATTTTTTTGAGGTAGACTAGGGGAATAGTGAGGGTAAGTGACGTTGAAGTTTGTAAAAGAGTTGTTAAATTTGCAATTGATTTTTGGTCTTGTGCCGTAGAGCAATAGAAATGTTAAAAGTTGACATTAAAATAAATGATTGTGGCTTGAGTTTGGTCATGTTAAGTTTAAAATGTTGAATTTTGTGCCTCGGCTGTAGATTAAAGAAAATGTAAATGAGTTTTGATAAGTTGAGTTTATTATATAGTAGTGAGAAAGATTTGATAAATGGATAACGAATGACCTTTTTTTTTCAGGTTGGGGTCTGGTGGTGGTCCTCGGTTCTCTAGTGCACCCAAAAGTGCCTAGAGATGGGCACGGGGAGACATAAGTGAGGTGTATAAACCTGTGAAAGGGCACTACTTAGTCGAGGAACCGTACCCATAGCTGACTGACGCCCGCCTCACAAGGGGTCACAGCCGAAGTGGGGGTGCCGGCGGTAGAGCGGTACCGCTCTCGCCTCGCAAGCGGGACGTCTCGGGTTCGATTCCCGGGCCGGTGGAAAGTGGGTTGGACACACTTCCTAGACCCCCTGTGTCCCTGTTGACCTAGCAGTAAAGTAGGTACCAGTTGTAAATCGAAAGTTGCGAATTCGTATCTGGGGAAAGTCGTCGGAGCTAGCCGACAAAATGTTAAAGACTGGAGGGTTGTATGCCCTTGACATAAAATGCTATGATCCTTTAGGCAAGCACAAAGTTGGCATGCTGCCTAGTTGAGCGGTGTAGGCGCTTGTGCCCTTCACCTTGCATGGGAATAAGGGGGGGGATGCCCCTCGGCCCCTCCCATTCTCCAAAAGTGTGATAATGAGAAATCGAAAAATGTTAGAGTAGAATATAGTGTTGTGTTGACTGTATCGACTAACCAAGAGGAAGTATGGTCGCCATCCAGAGGTGGGGGAGAAGTCGATGTTGGAAAGGAGCCAAGTGTTGTAACCAGTCGCCGTGTGCAGCATGTGCTAAAAGGTAATGTATACTGTTAAGTGGTTGAAGGTGGGGTGTGTTTGATATGAAAATGAAGAGGGACTTTGGTCGTGGTTATTGATGTGGTAATTGTTTTGTACAGGAGTTGTTGCAGTCCAGAAGACGTGATTGGTGTGTGATAATCCAGAGGGACATTAATGCTCGACTGAATTTTGGAAATGAGAGGCAGTAAATGTGTAAGTATTGTTTATTGAAGTTGTACGTATACTTTGTTATAATTTGAAGAGTAGAGCATTTGTAACATTGACGTATTGTTTTTTGTTTTCATGTTGGTGGTGGAGGAATATGGGCGAATTGTGGAGAGGAGCGCGTCGACACTGGATACGGTGATGTGAAATTGTGCAATGTATTATTTGAAGGTGGGTTGTTATTGTATTTGAAAGTTGTAGGTAAAGTTTGTTATAAGAGGCAAGTGATATAGGAGTTTTTTCGGGTAGCAGTACCCAGTGATGTTTAAAGTTGGGAGAAATAAGCATGGTGCATTATGGAGGTTGTGTGAAAGGTTTCTGTTTTTCAGGTTTGAGGATGGAGTGGTGGTGGGTAGTGCCGTAACCAGGTTGGACTACTACATGTATGGGGCTGTGCAATGGACTGTGTTGAGGAGAAGAAGCAGCAGCAGTAGCAGCGGCGGCGGCGGAAGCAGCAGTGGCGGCAGTTGTTTAAGATAAGTAGTGTGGTGTGGTGCATCGTGAATTGTTTGTGATAGTTTAGGGTCATAGTGAATTTAGTTGTAAGAAATTGAGTATAATGTAATTGTTGGAAGACGTGTATAGTGATGTAAATTGTAGGTTAGTTTTGGATTAGTATATGTGGAGAATGGATGTAGCAGGTAATAGAAATGTTGGGACTAGTGTAGAGGCATATATATATAATTGGTGAGTGGCGTTGGAGCGGTTTAGGGCGTGAAAGGTTTATGAATTGTTGTGGGGGAACTAATGTGTTGATGTGTTTGTTTTTTTAGGCCGGATTGGAGTGGTAAGCGGCAGTGATGGTGGAAGAGCCAGTGGTTATTCGGCGACGGAGCGAAAGGGTAAGGAGCCGATTGTTTGTGTTAAAGTGGAAGCGTTTGTTTGAATTTGGTTAAGATGAAAGGTGAATTTGTTGTGGGTATGTATTGTAATTGTATAGAAGTTAGTTGGTAGCAGGCTAGTATTGTTGTTACACACTGGAGGCTGTGTAATGATTGGTACTAGCCTTGGTGAATGGTTTGTAGTAGAGTATGTGTATGTTGGTATTTGTAGCGGTTTAAAAGGAAGCAATTTGGTTTTGGTAGATATGTCTAAGAGAGTGTTGTTGATCGTGAAGGAGAGTGGATGCATGAACACTTTTTGGAATGGTGTTTATTATGGATGTTTTTTTTTCAGTGGAGCGAGTGGTGTAGGGTATGTTCCTCGTCGTAAGAGTAAGGAAGGAGACGACGAAGTATTGTGCATTTACCTCGGCGGTTACGAAGAAAGGAAGAGGCACGTCGACGACGGAGCCGGGAATAACCGCGGAGGTTGCTCCATACCAAGAGATAGTGTTTTTGTGGGTGAATTATTTGAGCAATGATAGTTTGCCTAGAAGTGTGGCCGTGAAGTGTATATTGTAGGTAGTATAAGAAGAGCACCATGAAGAGTTTCCCGAGTGACGAAGCCGACGGGTGCACTGCCTCGTAGGTATAATGCATTTGATAGAAAAGGCCATTACGAGTTGACCTCCATTGTTGTGTTTTGTCGGTTTCAGATTGAAGCGACGGGGCGAAGTCGCTGTAAGGAGCCGAGAAGATGATGTCCTGTTAAAGTATAGCCGTCGTCCCTGTGACTGGAGCCGAGAAGAAGGCGTCCTGTGAACGTATAGCCGTCGTCCCATTGACTGGGGTGTATGGAGCCGAGAAGATGGTGTCCAGTGAATGTATAGGTGTCTGTGACTGGAGCTGAGAAGATGTCCCATGAACTTCTAGCCGTTGTCCTTGTGACCGGGGTGTATGGTGTCCAGTGAATGTATAGCTGTCGTCTCTGTGACTGGAGCCGAGAAGATGTCCCGTGAACTTCTAGCCGTCGTCCCTGTGACTTGAGCCGAGAAGATGTCATGTGAACCTAATAGCCGTGGTTCCAGTGACCGGGGTGTATGGAGCCGAGAAGATGGTGTACAGTGAATGTATAGCTGTTGTCCCTGTGACTGGAGCAGAGAAGATGTCCTGTGAACTTGTAGCCGTGTTCCAGTGACCGGGGTGTATGGAGCCGAGAGGATGATGTCCTGTGAAGGTATAGGTGTCGTGACTGGAGCCGAGAAGATGTCCCGTGAACTTCTAGCCGTCGTCCCTGTGACTGGAGCCGAGAAGATGTCATGTGAACCTAATAGCCGTGGTTCCAGTGACCGGGGTGTATGGAGCCGAGAAGATGGTGTACAGTGAATGTATAGCTGTTGTCCCAGAGAAGATGTCCTGTGTTCCAGTGACCGGGGTGTATGGAGCCGAGAGGATGATGTCCTGTGAAGGTATAGGTGTCGTGACTGGAGCCGAGAAGATGTCCTGTGAACCTAATAGCCGTGGTACCAGTGAGGGGAGAAGATGATGTCCTGTGAACGTATAGCCGTCGTCCCATTGACCGGGGTGTATGGAGCCGAGAAGCTGGTGTCCAGTGAATGTATAGCTGTCGTGTCTGTGACGATGTCGCGTGAACTTCTACCCGTTGTCCTGGGTGTATGGAGCCGAGAAGATGATGTTCTGTGAATGCATAGGTGTTGTCCCTATGAAGATGATGTACTGTACTGTATTATATTGCTAAGTGTATAGAATATATGTCTTTGAGTTGAATTTTGTGTTTTCTTTATTGCCTGATGTGTATTTTGAGTGACACATAAGGTAGAAGAAGATGACGACAAGTGATTAGGCACCAGAAGAAGTGGAGCGACACGAGAAGATGAAGGTAATGTGTGAAGAATTGAGATTAGTTAATGTAATGATTATATATTAAGTAAAGTAAAGTAAAGATGTTGAAATGCATTATTGAGATTAGTTAATGTAATATGATTGTATGTAAAGTAAAGTAAAGCATCATTGAGTTTAGTTGATGTAATATGATTATATGTAAAGTAAAGTAAAGATGTTGAAATGCATTGAGATTAGTTGATTATAAGTAAAGTAGTTGAAATGCATCATTGAGATTAGTTAATGTGTTGAATAATTTGACTTGTAATGCTGTTTTTGTTTCTCCCTTTTCTGACAGGTACACGGGAACACATGTGGTGTTGTTTAGAGTGTTTATTGAGCAACAAAGGTGATTTTTCAACTGAGAGAGAGTAGTTATTCCTCATTGGTTGTGAGTTGGTGTTTTGATGTTTGTTTGCAAACAAAAGCTCGGACATTGTCGATCTATCACACGACTAGTCCATAGACACGATATCTGTGTCGAGAGCTTTACGACTAAACCTATTGTTGGTACTGACATAATTGTCAGTATTGACAATATGGTTAAAGTCAGTTTGCAAACAAAACATAAAATACTAACTTAAAACTAATTTGGAATAACTACTTTCTTTCAGTTGAAAAATCACCTTTGTTGCTCAATAAACACTCTAAAATAACTTATATAATAAAAAACGGGCTGCCAGAACCTATCTTAAAAAGATAGCGACTTTGAAAAAAATCCCGTTTTCTGTTCAACTTAAGAAAATGGGAAACCATCAAAGAAAATGGGAAATTTCTCTGGCTCCAAAACTACCGTTTTCTATGACATCCCGTTTTCTACAACATCATGCTTTGCTTCTCCAAATCCAATATGGCTGTATGTTAACTTAGGAAAAATAAAGACATTGATTATATACTTTCTTTTATTATGCTCAAAATATTTCTATGTCCACATACATGAAAAATATACAGTCCACAAATAATGAAAAAATTTCCAAGTCCACAACACAACAAAAAAATACTAAGTCCACACAACAAAAAATTACTAAGTCCACAACACATGAAAAAAATACTAAGTCCACACAACAAAAAATTACTAAGTCCACAACACATGAAAAAAATACTAAGTCCACAACACATGAAAAAAATACTAAGTCCACACAACAAAAAAATACTAAGTCCACAACACATGAAAAAAATACTAAGTCCACACAACAAAAAAATACTAAGTCCACACAACAAAAAAATACTAAGTCCACAACACATGAA
>NW_024715384.1:0-16219 GCF_018991925.1 Homarus americanus
GATCTGCACCTAACCCTATTTTTTCCATAAGCCCTGTTATTTCTATTACGCGAATTTCTATAACACGATGTTTTACAAGAACACAACTATCTTGTTATAGCAGAACTGACTGTACTACCGTCTACACAGCCAGCACTTACTTTTACACGATGAGAGGGTAGCACACCGTCGATGGACTGGGTTGAGACCTAGTTACACTTGGTGATGACTTTTTCAATGACACGACGAGTGGGACTGGGGACGTGTGTTGCTGGCCCTTCGCGGTTATAAGAATAATCCTCGTGGGAGGAGCTGCAGGCCACTTATATTGGAGATCTTCAGCCGGCAGATGACCTCTCTTTATTAACAGTAATCTGTGTGCGTCTAGGCCGGCTGGTTGGTCAGGTAATAGAAGTGCTGGCTGGATAGCAGTT
This sequence comes from Homarus americanus, assembly GCF_018991925.1. NCBI lineage: Eukaryota > Metazoa > Arthropoda > Malacostraca > Decapoda > Nephropidae > Homarus > Homarus americanus. The sequence goes on from NW_024715384.1 coordinate 414, forward strand.
CCTTGAATGAACAAGGTCATGACGCCGGGTTAAGCTAATTGCGTGGCAGTGAGAATTCTGGTTCCCTTTGTGACCTTGACTTTCTTTGGGTCAGGTTTTTATCTCACTTCAGTCACTGTAGGGTGTGTCAACTTCCGTGGGTGAGCACGTGCTCCCCTGGTTACTGCTAAGTCCATGTTATATTACTGGCCTGGATGCTTTGGTCTGTTAGATCAACATTATACCTACCGCCAAGACCAAAGCTTCCATCCCATAAGCAGCCGATGTTCACAGTACAGTGGGGTATGCTATAACGAATCTAATTGGTTCTAGAACCTCGTTCGTTATAGCATTCGTTCATTATAGGATTAAGCCGTTCCAGGCCCCCAAATACAACCACTTAACACTGAAAAAATTCTGTGGAAAAAGTAAAAAATACGGTACTTTATCTTACCTTGGGGAGGGGAGGAGAGAATTATATAGAAGAGGTGGAAGGAGAGGAGTCATCCTTCCTAACCCTCTTTGGTGACTGTCTTACAGGCACTTTGTCTGTAGGTTCTTTTGTTACCTTTGTAAAGAAGGAATCCAGGGTTGGCTGCTTCAACCTTGATTTCTGGACCTTCCAAAAGGTCATTAAACACACTGATGGCCCTTTGCACAGAACCAACATCAGGATGATAATCCTCAACAAGTTTGAACAGTTTGCTCCAGCAAAAGAACACATCCTTGAGATCTTTGGCTGGAATTATGTGGCTTTCCTCCTTGTCCTCCTCCTCCCCTGACTCCTCAGAAGTTAAGCTCTGCTTCAGTGTTTCGTTTTGTTCTTTGTGAAGCTCAAGCAGCTCATCATTATCCACTTCCAAGCCCATGGAATTGCCCAGAGACACAATGTCATGAACAACAGCCTCTTCTTCTAACTCTTCGAAGCCTTCAAAGTCTCTTTGAAGCACACATTCAGGCCACAATGGCCTCCAAGCAGCACAAAGACACCTCACAGTAACCTCTTTCCAGGCTGAGGTAATTAAAAAAACAGCGTCTGCTATATTGAAGTGACTCTTCCAGAATTCCTTCAAACTAACATCACTGGAAGAAGTGGACACAAAACATTTTCTAAACAGTGCCTTTGTGTACAGCTTCTTAAAGTTAGAAATTACCTGTTGATCCATGGGCTGGATGAGAGGTGTTGTGTTGGGTGGCAAGAAGTGCACAGTGATGAAGTTCAACTCCTCTGGCAATTCAACCATCAAATTAGGAGGGTGGGCTGGTGCATTGTCCATCACCAACAAACCTTTCCGTGGAAGATTATTCTCCCTGAGGTATTCCCGAACACTGGGTCCAAACACCTCAATCACCCACTCAGAGAATAAATTCCTGGTCACCCAAGCCTTTGGGTTTGACCGCCACTTAACACCAAGGCGGGTCTTCCTAATGTTTTTGAAAGCTCTGGGGTTTTCTGCATGGTACACAAGGAGTGGCTTTATTTTGCAATCAGAAGCATTAGCACAAAGAAGGAGAGTAAGCCTGTCTTTCATTGGCTTATGGCCAGGGACAGAAGTGTCCTCCTTGGTAATGTATGTACGGCGAGGCATTTTTTTCCAAAAAAGTCCAGTTTCATCACAGTTGAATACCTGCTGAGAAACAAAGCCTCCCTCTTCAATAATATTAAAAAAAATGTCATGGTGTTCCTTAGCTGCTTCCTTATCTGCACTAGCAGCATCACCATGTCTCACAACACTATGTAATTTATTTTTCCTTCTGAAACCAGTAAACCACCCCTTGGTACCCCTAAGCACTGGCACATCACTATCACTTGCACTGGGAGTCTTGGCTTTAAGGTCCTCAAACAATTGTCTGGCCTTCTCACAAATTATAGCTTCACTAATGCTATCACTTGCCATTTCTTTCTCCTTTATCCACACTAAGAGTAAATTTTCCATCTCCTCAATCACATTACACCTTGCTTTGCTAAGTCTAGAGATTCCCTAAGCCACTTGCACTGTTTTCAACTCCTCTTAATTCTTTAAAATCGTACATATAGTCGATTTAGCCATCCCATACTCATCACTAAGTTTCGCAATGCTTGTTTCATCCTCACGTTTCTTTATGATTTCTTTCACAGTTTCAAGAGTTATGAGCTTTCTCACTCGCTTTGGAAGATTCATTGTCACAATTGTACACTTGTATAACAAAATATTTATACAAATAACTCTATTTCCACATCAAAAGACGAAATTTCAACAATAACAGTGGTGCACTGGCTACACAATGAGACAAAGATGGTGCCTGATGCTCTTGTTGTGGGTCGCGTTACAACAATATTCATGCGCTAGGCGAAATAGTCCCGTATTCATCTGCATTCGTTGTAGGAGTTGCGTTCGTTATAGCATTCTCAATTTTATAGGTAAAACCGTTCGTTATTGGAATATTCGTAGTAGGTTCCGTTCGTTATAGCATACCCCACTGTATTTATATAACGCGGTGAGTGTAATGCCTGATATATTATTAATATATGTATTACAACAGTAGTCTCTTGTAATTAATATCGTGTTAATGTCATGTTAATTGGAATATATCACGGTTGTATGATTATCATTCTCGGTTGATATAATTTTAACGTTAAAAAAAGTGTATCATGTTAATATCACACCTGCTGTAAAGTATTGTCTAAAAAAAAACATTAACTGGTAACTCTTGTTCTGTCGTGATGACGTATGAGTGTTGCCATATTGGTGTTTTTGTTTTTTATTTGATTTTTCTATTTTTTTTTGGGGGGGGGGTTGTTTGGTGATTTATTTGTTTATTTGTTTTTTGTTCTTGTTTTGTTTTTATTGATGATAATTTTATTGTTTTTTAATTGTTGTGGATTTTATTTGACGGCAGACAGACAGACAGACAGACAGACAGACAGACAGGCAGACAGACAAGAGTGAGAGAGTGAATGAATCAGAGAGTTAATAGTGAGTGAAAGAGAGAGAGAGAAAGAGAAAGATTAATGGTAGTTGAGAGGGAGAGCAATAGTAAGTGAGAGAGAGAGAGAGAGAGATTAATAGTGTGTGTGTGAGAGAGAGTAATATCGTGAGTGATAAAGTAAATGAGAGACATTGAGGGAGGGAGATAAGGAGGAAGATGAGGTACAGGAGGGAGGGAAGGAGGGAGAAGGATGGAGGGATGGATAGAGGGAAGGAAGAGGGAGATAGAGGGAAGGAGAGATGGAAGTAAGGGAGGGAAGGAAGGAAGAAGAGGAGGGACGGAAGGAAGGAAGAAGAGGAGGGAGGGAAGGAAGGAAGAAGAAGAGGAGGGAGGTGGGAGGGAAGGAAGGAGGGAGGGAGGGAAGCGTCTGTGATCACTTCCTCCTCATTAAACCCTTTCTGAGGCTGCTATACCCTCCCTCCCTCCCTCCCTCCCTCCCTCCCTCCCTCGCTGCCAGGCACATGATCAATGACCTGATAGGGAGGCGGAGGAGGGGGGGGGTACATGTCGTACAGCAATGAGAAGATTCTACCTCCCCTCACTTCCCCTCACCTTCCTTCACCTTCCCTCACCTCCCCTCACATCCCTCACCTCCCCTCACTTCCCCTCACCTCCCCTCACTTCCCTTCACCTTCCCTCACCTCCCCTCACCTCCCCTCACTTCCCCTCACCTCCCCTCCACTTCCCCTCCCACCTCCCTCCTCCCCCACTTCCCCTCACTTCCCTCTCCTTCCTCCCCTCACCTCCCCCTTCCCCCCCTCCACTTCCCCTCACCTCCCCTCCCCACCTCCCTCACTCTTCACCTTCCCTCACCTCCCCTTCCCCTAACTTGTCAACCAAATAAAACTAGAGTATAATGTATGTATGTATATGTATATATGTATGTATCTAGCATATGTATGCCCATGTATATGTATGTGCAGTGGTGATAGAGGGGAATATATAAATATTGGACAGACAGATAGACAGACGGACAGACAGATTGAGTTTTATTGTATTATTTGTTTATACTTCATTATCACTGTTATTCTTCTACTCTGCTTCCATATCTATCTATCTACTTTATCAACATTATCCTCCTGTCCTATGGGTCGCTTCTGGTTCGATCCTGGGCGCTCTGATGTAATGATTGATTGTCAGACAACTTACAGCCCAGAATTATGTCACATATATAACAGCAGAGTGCACCACAGACCTCGTGTTTCGCATTCCAGGTTGACACACCTCAGGTCGACCTAGGGACTTGACCTCGCCCGCGCTAATGACAGGCCAATCCTACAACCGCACCTAGCCAAGACACCTGGCTGGGACCACACCTACTTTTGTCAGATCAAACCAGTTTAAGTGTTAATTGTTAGAGTCCAGAAGCCGGCTGGGCCATTGAAACCCTGATCCGTCCACGGGCATTCCATTCAAGTTCCTATTCGACAGTTCATTACGATTATCATTCTGGTTTGCTGTCATCTCTCTCCCGTTCAGGTCTCGTCTCTCAGTTCACTAAGCAGAGTCACGTCCCCCTCCCCCAGGTCGGGAGGGAGACCTCCGACCAGACCACAGCATCACCAGCCCCAAGCAGATTCTCCATAGGAGGCAGCCCAGCCAAGCATTCACTGGGCCTACGTCAGGGTACACGTGAGTCTTGTCAGAACGTCCTAGGGTGAGTTACCTACTGTGGGAAGTGTATTCATTCAGGTGTGTCCGAGAGTCAGTGTCAAGTAACGTAAAGCATGATGTGTTAGTACCCCGATATAATAGTGATATTAATGTGTCCATGTCATTGAGTGAATTAATAAATAGTTGTATCAAGAGGTGTTTAACAAGTTGTCCCTTTAAGAAGTGATATATGTGTATTGACATACGAGATAAGATAAGCGTAGTGACGCTGTGCAAATAACATCCAGGCCACGCTACCAAGTTTCCTATCTTTACATTCCTACTCTCTATACTTCCTACCTATATATGTAATTCTCTTCTTGTGAGATTTGTCTCATTATATTGGTGGTAGCGAACTATGAAGTTAACCCACGCCCCCCTCGTCCCTTGTTATTGGTAACAGTGTACTTAACGTAAACCCATGCCCTCCCCTGTTAGCCATAACACCTGGCTCGTTAGTTCAAAAGTGCGTGATAAGAAGTTCCTGCTAGTAGGGTGAAAAGTGTCCTAGTGTGTCACCGTTACAGCTCAAGTAAATGTCTCTTGTGGTGGTATGTGCGAATTTTTAATAGAAATATGTTCAGTGCTTAACGTAATTTCCCAGTGTCACCCGCTATCTGTGGCATTCTCAGTAGCCCAAGTGCAGTTTGATTGTTGGTCAGTGTTAAATGTAGCCATTGTGTTTCAGTGATGAAAGCGGTGTCTGTACTAACTGTTATAACTTAACATGTCTTTTAACCTACATCCTCCTCCCTGTCCTATCCTCACCTCACCCTCCTTACCCTTCCTCCCATCCCTGCCCCGCCCTGCCCCGCCCTCCGTTCCGTGCCCCTCCCCGCCCCGAAAGCCTCGGCCTGGCCCGATCAACCACGCCTCGGCTCCTCCCCACCTCACCCGCAACGCACCAGCCTGGCTGGGCCTGGCCAGCCTCGCCTCGCCCAGTGCCGCCCCACCCCGCTCGGGTGACCTCACGTCCTTCTGACCTGCCCCGCCTCGCTTGACCACACTGATTCCCCGTCTTTTGTCCCGTGAGCTGTGTGTTGATGATGATGGTTAATATAAAGTAATATTGCGATGAATGCAGAGCTTCACTCAGTGTATTTTTATGCTATTATGATTTGTGATGTACTCTTTGACACGCAGTGATAAATGATATTCAGTGTAGTGCGCAGAGCTTCACTCCCCGACCCAGCCTGATGAGAACATTGTCGGGACGGAAATGATAGTTGCCAAACATTGACCTAACATATAAAGTAAACTTTTTTTTTTGCGAATGCACTTCCAACTAATCCATCACCCCTTTAGGATTGTTTCTCTGTCAAATGTCACACACAGTACCACCCATGGCCAGCCGGACGTCAACCACAGTACATACGAGCAGAGAAGAACCAGCATGATGAAAGCAGCGTGATGAATGCAGCTTGATGAAGGCAGCACGAAACCCACCACACACCACGTCACTTCTTTCAAGTCCTCCCTTGGTATAGGCTTAAGAAGATTTTATATTTTTCTACTTTAGGAAGTAAGGAGTGTGGAATGGATCGCCACACAACGAACCCTGGTGAGCCCAGCCAGGGAGGGATTCACCACTGTGGAAGGTGTAAGACAGGACGGTCTTTGGTCTCGCCGACACTCACGTACGGAGGGCGAGCCCTGGTCCACGGAACCTGCCTTACGAGTCATCTAAGGAGACGACAGCCCAAACAGTGGACCGGCTCATCCCGGCCGGAGAGGGCCGACGGCAGATGAACAGAAAATCGTCTGGAATATGTTGAAAATGATGATGTTGCAGAGAAGAAATACAGATGGAGCAGAAAAATTCATCTGGAATATGACGGAAAACGAAGATGTATAAAGAAATACAGATGGAGCAGAAAAATTCATCTGGAATATGACGGAAAACGAAGATGACGGAAAACGAAGATGTATAAAGAAACCTGTGATGACAGAAAACTCGTCTGGAAGAGTATAGAAACCAGGAGGAAGTGAGAAGAAGTCAGAAGGTGTGGAGAAACGACCTACAAGGTGCGGTATGTGAAGAAAGAAGACAGAAGATGTGCTATGTGAAGAAAGAAGACAGAAGATGTGCTATGTGAAGAAAGAAGACAGAAGATGTGCTGTCCTGACATCACAAGAAAGCCGATGATGAAGGACCAACCGACTACAGCTGCTGAGCTGCCGCCATCCCCTATTTTTTTCAGATACCAGCTGGATGGAAGACGTGAGCTATGCCGGACCCAACTAATGTACTGATGTTGTTGATGTATAATAAAAAGATATCAATACCCTAATATGTGAAGTAGGAACATTTTTTGTGTACTTTGAAGTATTTTCTCTGATTTTGTTGATGTTTACTACAAAGAATGTCTTTTTTTAGTCTCACTTTTTTCTATGAGTTCATTTGATCAATGTCTTGGACTATGAAACACGATGTTGTAGCTATATTACTGACTGAGATGAATTATTATTTTGACATGGAAATGTAACACCTGTTATTGTTTGTAGAATGTTATTTGCAAGGTTGCCTCGGACTATGCTACATATGAAGGATTTTTTCATTCTATGTTCACTTGCTATGTTTCCTTTTTCTCCTGGCATAGAAGCTTTGATCTTGGCGGGAGGTATAGTGAGCTTTGTCAGATCAAACTAGCGCCAGTAGAAAACATACACCTATGAGATTGTTGTTTGTAAATGTGAGACTATGTTATCGCCCCAGGGATTATCTTTGACACCACACGTGATGTTGCTGTCTATATGTGGCATCAGTCTCTGTGATGAAGCTTTGGTCTTGGCGGGAGGTGTAATGAGTGATTGTCAGACCAAAGCTTACAGCCCAGAATTATGTCACATATAACAGCGAGTACACCACAGACCTCTCAGGTCGACCCAAAGGGACTTGACCTCGCCCGCTAATGACGTGAGCCGGTGACCTACAACCGCACCCTGGCCAAGACACCTGGCAGGATACCTGCACACATCCAGATCCAAACCGGTTTGAGTGTTGGTGTTAGAGGTCAGAAGCCGGCTGGGCCGACCCCATATAAAGGCCTACAGTCCCGTCCACAGGCATTCCATTCAGGATTCCTATTCGACAGTCCATTACGATTATCATTCTGGTTGCTGTCATCTCTCTCCCGTTCGGGTCGTCTCTCGGTTCACTAAGCAGAGTCACGCGTCCCCTCCCCAGGTCCGGGAGGAGACCTTGACAGACCACAGCATCACCAGCTAAGCAGATTCTCCCGCAAGGCAGCCCAGCCAGCACCCACTGGGCTACGTCAGGAGTACACTGAGTCTTGTCCAGAGCGTCCTGGGGTGAACACTACTGTGGGTATATTCATTCAGGTGTATTCAAAGTCAGTGTCAAGCAACATCAAAAACGCCAATATGTATTTAGTACCCACGATATAATAGCGATATTAATGTGTCCATGTCATTGAGTGAATTAATAAATAGTTGGCAATATCGAAGGAGTGTTTAACAAGTTGTCCTTTAAGAAGTAATATGCGATGTATTGACATACGAGATACAAGATAAGCGTAGTGACGCTGTGCAAATGTATCCAGGCCACGTTACCAAGTTTCCTATCTTTTCCATTCCTACTCTCTATGCTTCCTACCTTATATATGTAATTCTCTTCTTGTGAGATTTGTCTCATTACAACCAGTCCACCCAGCTGGAAATTGGTACGTAACTTTACCGATGAGGAAATGCGTCGATCAAGTGCAGTGCCAGCCATGTGCTTCCTAGAGATTGAGAGTAGTTCCTGTGAGTGTCATTGAGAGAGAGAGAGAGAAAAATCAATAGAGATAATATGATAAATGAGAGGGAAGAAAGGGAGAGAAGAGGTAGAAGAGAATAGAGAGTTACTCACACGTTTCAACTATTCTCTCTCTCTCTTCTCTCTCTCTCTCTCTCTCTCTCTCTCTCTCTCGAGCAAAGGAGAAAGTGGATGAACAAATTTTTTCCATTCTACCTCCTCCCTCCTTCCCTCCTCCTCTACCTCTACCTCAGGCATTTTCTCAGCTAATTGTCCTACACATCAAAGCAACGATAAACACAGGAGACAAGACTATGTCGAGGGTGTATTAGCTAACAGGCTCTTCACTGCCGTGGCCGGCTACCTGGCTGGCTGGCCGGCTACCTGGCTGGCTGGCCGGCTACCTGGCTGGCTGGCCGGCTACCTGGCTGGCTGGCCGACTTACTGGCTGGCTGGCCGGCTACCTGGCTGGCTGGCCGGCTACCTGGTGGCTGGCGCTACCTGGCTGGCTGGCCGGCTACCTGGCCTGGCGCTGCCTGGCTGGCTCGGCTGGCTGGCTGGCTGTGGCTGACTGGCTGGATGGGTGGATGGCTGGTTGGTTGAAGAGTGGAATGAGGATAGTGAGGTGGAAGATGGTTGAGTGGAGTGGGGCAAGTGGTGGGTGGGATGGGGGATGGAGAGGGAGGGGAGGTAAAGGTGGAGAGGAAGTGGAAGGCATTGGAGACAGGTGGGGGATGGTGGGAAATGGGATGGGGAGATGGAAACCTTCACCTGCCTTTCAAGTTGAGTAAATTAACCCCAATTAAGTACAGTGTCCGACCTTATGTACCGGTCATCTTATCACCTTATCACTGTATCCCACCTTATCCCACTGTATCCCACTGTATCCCACCTTATCCCACTGTATTTCAGATTATTTTTGTAATTTTTTTAATAATACAGGTATATCAATATTTAATGGAGATAATATAAGTATCAATGTTTTTATAATTAGTCATATATTAATTTATTTATGTATTTTGTAATTTATTTATATATTTTGGAATCTGTTTTGAATATTGATTGTATTTTCGTGTTTATTAAAGTACCTTGGGTGATGTAATTATACTGTGTGTGTGTGTGTGTGTGTGTGTGTGTTTTAGGTCCTCCTCCTCTCTCTCTTCTTCCTCCTCCTCAACCTCTTCCTTACCCTCTCTCTCCACTCTCATCCTCCCTCCTCTCACCTCCCTCCCTCCTTCCCATCCCACTGCCCAACAACCTCACTCTTAACCCCTCCCCTCCCCTCCCTTCCTCTCCCCTCCCTCCTCTCCCATTCTCCCCCCTTCCATCATAACATTACGACACTGGGTAAAGACAATAACATGAGTATTAACTTCAGAAGGCAGTCAGTTTTCTTACTCATGGTCAGGAGTCGTTTGTCATCCCATTTTTTCCCCCTGATTGGACGAGAAGGGAGGGAGAAGGGAGGGTAAGGGGAGGGTGAGTGAGGGTGGTGATGGAGGGGTTAGGTAGGAAGAAAGGAGGAGGGAAGAGAGGGAGGGAGGAAAGGAGGAAGAGGGGTGACGTAGGGAGGAAGGGAGGGAAGGTGAGAGGGGTAGGGAGTGAAGGTAAAGGGAAGGAAGGAAGGAAGCTCGCTGGGTGGAAAAGCCTGTTATACATAGACGATACATAGACGATACATAGACGATACATAGGCGATACATAGACGATACATAGACGATACATAGACGATACATAAACGATACATAAACTATACATAGACGATACATAGACGATACATAAACGATACATAGACGATACATAGGCGATACATAAACGATACATAGACGATACATAAACGATACATAGACGATAGTACAGACGATACATAGGCGATACATAAAAATGATACATAGACGATACCTACACTATACATAAACGATACATACACGATAAATAAATGATACATAGACGATACCTACACTATACATAAACGATACATACACGATAAATAAATGATACATAGACGATACATAAACTATACATAAACGATACATACACGATAAATAAATGATACATAGACGATACATAGGCGATACATAGGCGATACATAAACGATACATAGACGATACATAAACTATACATAAACGATACATAGACGATACATAAACGATACATAAACGATACATAGACGATACATAGACGATACATAAACGATACATAGACGATACATAGACGATACATAAACGATACATAGACGATACATAGATGATACATAGACGATATATAAACGATACATAAACTATACATAAACGATACATACACGATAAATAAATGATACATAGACGATACATAAACTATACATAAACGATACATACACGATAAATAAATGATACATAGACGATACATAGATGATACATAGACGATACATAGACGATACATAAACGATACATAGACGATACATAAACGATACATAGACGATACATAGATGGTACATAGACGATACATAGACGATACATAAACTATACATAAACGATACATAGGCGATACATAAACGATACATAGACGATACATAGACGATACATAAACTATCCATAAACGATACATAGACGATACATAAACGATACATAGACGATACATAAACGATACATAGACGATACATAGATGATACATAGACGATACATAGACGATACATAAACTATACATAAACGATATAGACGATACATAGGCGATACATAGACGATACATAGGCGATACATAAACGAAACATAGACGATACAGACGATAGGCTATAAACGATACATAGACGATACATAGGCGATACATAGACGATACATAAAACGATATACAGGCGATACATAGACGATACATAGACGATACATAGGCGATACATAGACGATACATAAACGATACATAGGCGATACATAAACGATACATAGACGATACATAGACGATACATAAACTATACATAGACGATACATAGACGATACATAAACGATACATAGGCGATACATAGACGATACATAGACGATACATAAACTATACATAGACGATACATAGACGATACATAGGCGATACATAGACGATACATAGACGATACATAAACTATACATAGACGATACATAGACGATACATAGGCGATACATAGACGATACATAAACTATACATAAACGATACATAGACGATACATAGACGATACATAGACGATACATAGACGATACATAGACGATACATAGACGATACATAGACGATACATAGGCGATACATAGGCGATACATAACGATACATAGACGATACATAGACGATACATAGGCGATATGATAAACGACACATAGACGATAATATAGACGATACATAGACGATACATAAACGATACATAGACGATACATAGATGATACATAGACGATACATAGATGATACATAGACGATACATAAACGATACATAAACGATACATAGACGATACATAGATGATACATATGAAACGCTCGCAAGAAGCCACATTGGGTTAAACTATCGTAAAACTTGTAGACTAACTATGGTATCTTGATGGGAAGAATATCGTAACTCGTACATTCCTGTGTCCCAGAGAACAGTGGGAGGGAGAGAACGAGTGAGAGGAGAGGGAGCAAGTGAGAGGGAGGAAGGAGGAGCGTGTGAGAGGGAGGAAAATGTGTGAGGGAGAGAGAATGTGAGAGGGAGGGAGGAGATGTGTGTGAGGAGAGGGAGGGAGAATGTGTGAGGGAGAATGTGTGAGAGGGAGGAGAGCGTGTGAGGAGGAGAATGTGTGGAGAGGGGAGGGAGGAATGTTTGTGAGAGGGAGGAGAATGTGTGAGGAGGGAGGGAGAATGTGTGAGGAGGAGGGAGAATGTGGGGAGGGAGGAGGGAGGGGGAGCGATGTGAGAGGGAGGGAGGGGAATGTGAGAGGAGGGAGGGGGAGAACAGTGAGAGGGGAGAGAACAAGTGAGGAGGGAGGAGGGAGGGATGTGAGAGGGAGGAGGAGAATGTGTGAGAGGGAGAGAGAGAATGTGAGAGGGGGAGGAGAATGTGTGAGGAGGGAGGGGAGAATGTGTGAGGGAGGGAGAATGTGTGAGAGGGAGGAGAGACGCGTGTGAGGGAGGGAGAATGTGTGAGAGGGAGGGAGGACTGATGAGGGGAGAGGGAGAATGTGAGGAGGAGAATGTTTGAGGGGGAGGGGAGGAGAATGTGTGAGAGGAGGGAGATGTGTGAGGGGGAGGAGATGTGAGAGGGAGGAGGAGCGTGTGGGGGAGGGGAGGAGTATGTGAGAGGGAGGGAGGAGCGATGTGAGAGGAGGGAGAATGAGTGAGGAGGGGTGGAGAATGAGTGAGAGGAGGAGACGTGTGAGGAGGGAGAGTGTGAGGAGGAGGAGAATGAGTGAGAGGGATGGAGGGGAATGGTGAGAGGGAGGAGGAACGTGTGAGGAGAGGAGAGTGTGAGAGGAGAGGGGTGTTTGAGGGGGAGAGGAGGGTGTGTGAGGAGGGAGGGCAGTGTGAGGGAGGAGAATGTGAGGGAGAGACGTGAGGAGAGGAGAATGTGAGAGGGAGGAGATGTTTGAGAGGAGGAGAATGTGTGAGAAGGAGGGAGAATAATGTGAGAGGGAGGAGAATGTGAGAGGGAGGGAGGGAAGTGTGAGGGAGGGGAGAGTGTGTGTGAGGAGGGAGGAGAACGTGTGGAGGGAGGGAGAATGGAGTGAGAGGGGTGGAGAATGTGGGGAGGGGGAGGGAGGACGTGTGAGAGAGGGAGGTGTGAGGAGGGAGGGAATGAGTGGGGAGGGATGGAGAATGGTGAGAGGAGGAGAACGTGTGAGGGAGAGGGAGGTGTGAGAGGGAGAGAGAATGTTTGAGGGAGGGAGATGTGTGAGGGAGGGAGAATGTGTGGAGAGGAGGGAGGGAGAATGTTTGAGAGGAGAATGTTTGAGGAGAGGAGGAGAATGTGTGAGGAGGAGGAGGGCGATGTGAGAGGAGGAGATTGACCCGCGATCCTGGTCTTAAGAAGTGAACGTGACGCCTTGAAGAAGAAATTGTGGTCTTCTTCTTCTTCTTCTCCTGCCATTCCCCATTCTGTTCTTCACTCGTTCATTCTTTCACCCCATTATTCTTTCCCTTTCCCTTCCCCTTTGGTTTGTCCATCCTGTCTATGAATTAGCATGTGGCTCTTTCTCTCCTCTCTCTCCTCCTTCTCCCTCTGCTACCTCGTTATCTCCCTCCTCCTTCCTCCTCTCACCCTCCTTTCCCTGTTTACTCACCTGCCCTCTTCTCCCGTAATCAGTACATCTCTTTTCTTTCTTCCTTCCTTGTGTCTTCCCTATTCTCCTTCCTCTCCCTCTTCCTCCTCCTCCTCTTTCCATTCCCTTCCACCCATGTATTCCTCCCTCGTCCTTCTCCTCTCCACCATCCCCATTCCCTCCTCCCCTCACCCTTCCCCTCCCCACCCCTCCTCCCTCCCCTCCCCCAACACCATTGTGAAAGTATTTTGTTTATATTACTTAGGACCTTTTTGTTTTGTTTTTTCTTGTTTCTCTACTTCTTTGTTGTTGTTGTTGTTGTTGTGTGTGTGTGTGTGTGTGTGTGTGTGTGTGTGTGTGTGTGTGTGTGTGTGTGTGTGTGTTTGTTTTATTTTCGTGGAATATTTTTTGTTTACTTTTTGTCAGTCATTTGTGTTATTCTCTTTCTCTCTCTCTCTCTCTTTTTTTTTTTTCTCTCTCTCTCTCTCTCTCTCTCTCTCTCTCTCTCTCCCTAAGAAGGTTGCCAGTTAGTGACATTCCCAAGATATGGTTTTGTTGCCTCAGACATCAGTTTATTGGAATAAGAAGTTGAGGAGGGGGAGGGAGAAGGAGTGAAGAGGGAGAAGTGAGAGAGGAGGAGTGGGTGAGAGGGAGAGAGGGAGGGAGAGTTGAGAGGAGAGGGAGGGAGGGTGAGAAGGAGAGGGTGTAAGGGGGAAGAGGGCAGAGTAGGTGGAAGTAAGGAGGGGGAGAGAGAGGAGGAGAGAAACTGCCTTGTTCGCCAGAGAGAGAGAGACAGAGAGAGAGAGAGAGCCAGAACCAGCCTCCTTATAGGTCTAAGCAATCCTAACCAAGTTAAGCATTGATGATAATTACTTGTCTTGTAATGTTTGTTGGATCCAGACCGAATTATTCAAGGATATTTTTTTTGTCTGAATTATTCCCATTAAATTATATCGCTGTTGACGTCATAGGCTAGCTGAAGAAAATATTTATCCAATGAATGGTGATGTGTTGTGAAGGGTACTAGGCCTATGATGCTGAAATGTTGTTGTTGTTGTTGTGTTAGTTATTGTTTTTGTTATTAGTATTTGTTATTTTTTATTTTCCATCTTTTATTCTTCATAACACACACACACACACACACACACACACACACACACACACACACACACACACACACACACATTTTAACCAATAGATTAATATCATTACAGGTATTGAACTTCGTAATTAATCGTATAATTTATAAGAATCATTAGTGAATATTATAATGAAATTAAACCAGGTAATTAATCAGGTAATTAGTAATGCGTAATATAATTAGTGAGGTAATAATTAAATACTTATAAATGCTTATAATTGGCGTAATTAGTATTAATGTAATTGTGACCTTATTTCCGCGTATTTCAATTAGTTGTACCGTTTGTAATAAGATAATCAGGCCTATTTTTTTTATCGGGTAATGGGTTCTGAAATTGGTTCAAGTAAATGGGGCTATTTATTTTAATTGGGTGCTTTCAGATTTGCGTATTGTGATTGGTTTGAATAAGGTGTTGGCGGAATTGTGTACAGGTGTTGGGAGTGTGTACAGGTGTTGGCAGGTGTGTACAGGTGTTGGCGGTGTGTACAGGTGTTGCAGGTGTGTGCAGGTGTTGGCAGGGTGTGTGCAGGTGTTGGCAGGTGTTGGCAGGTGTGTGCAGGTGTGTACATGTGTTGGTAGGTGTGCACAGTGTTGGAATGTGTGCAGGTGTTGTGTGCAGATGTTGACAGGTGTGTGCTGCATGAAGCGAAACTGGCACGAGTGTTAACCGGGTACTGATGTGAACTGAATTAGTATATGAACCGGATCGAATATGTACCGGCATTGTTGTGAACTGGGACTTGTGAACCGGCACTGATAAGGTCGAACCGGTACGATCAGAACCAGCCTATTATGAACCGGCGCCAGTAGGCAGGCATTATTACGAACTGGATGAGACACGGAACCGGGACTGATCTGAACACGGGAAACTCTCATGACGGATGAAGAATTTGACCGAGTTATTTGTCAAAAGCTTTCCGTTGGATTTAGGCGCCGGAGGTATATGTTTCCGGCGGAGGTAATTCCCCGTCTTGCTTCACGCTGACGAAGAGGCGATGAAGGTATGTTTTGTGGTGTCGTTGTAATGGTAACTGGCGGCGGGTTAATGGTCTTGCCTAACCTAATGTAACAACCGGCCGTAACT